>NC_056728.1:1769841189-1769972372 GCF_019279795.1 Protopterus annectens
TTCTTAGGTATCTATATGTTGTAGTGTTTGCAGTGTAACAATCTTATCATATTATTCTGCCCTTCGGTGTCCAGACCTTCATTCGTAAGTATACCACCAGCTACAAGAAGTGCAACTATTTCTAGTTCTGTATCACAGCGCATAGATTTGCCTGTATCTCCCACACTTTCTACATATTTTGTAAACTAACCTATACAGAGCCCACTTAAGTTGTCATTATCAACCTTTCATCTTTTACTTTAAACTAACTTCTCCATTAAGAAGCAGCAAATGATAGCTAAAAGATGCAAAAAACCCATTACAGGTAAGAACATATAAGACCCACTAGCAGATGTTAAGCAATTGTTTAGAAAACTGAAAAGAATATAGACTACAACTGAAGAGAAACCAAATGTTATCCCCAAATTCATTGAAGTCAGAGTACCTACATCTAAAGTAGAAAAAGAAATGAATGAGAGAATATGGGGGTGTTACCTAAATTAGGGAACAGTGATCGGTACACTTCATAGTGTAATCGCTGAACAAAAGGTGGTCATTATGCACACATACAGTGTAATATACCCCATGCCAAGAATGGAAAATATTTCTAATTTTTGGAGAGACACAAAAACATTTTTAGAAATAGCCATGTCACAGACATGAGCTGACATGGAAATAGAAGAGATTTGTAGGAAATATACTCTTCAAGGCTTGTTTCAGTACATTAAACTGAAGTTCAGACTATTGTCTCTGCCTGCTATTTTGCAGGAAGTAATGGGTGAAGTACTTCTAGGAATTTCTAACATACAATGATTTCTCTCTAACTGTGAGTAATGATGCAGAAAATGCTGATCACTTCTGAAAGGCATTTGGCAGGGTAAAAGTGTATGGACTTAAATCAAGTAAAGACAATTGTGAACTAACCTAAGATGAAACTGCATATTGTGGGCATGTTATTTACAAGAACAGATTGTGCATTTTGCATAACACGGTAAAACCTGTGCTACAAGCATATAATCCTCAGAATGTGTTGCAAACATTGTGGGAGTAAGTGAACTGGTTGGAACTGGTCTGGCATAGAGTGTTTAGCTAAGAGTTCAGAGACAAGGGCTGATTGGTCAATTCCAGTGTTTCTAGTTTACTTTTGTTTTTGTGGTATTTAAACCCCACGTTTGCGTGGATTTGTGCTTGTTTACTTGTTGCACACCACTGTTGCTCTGTTTTAACCCTTTGCGAGGTATCTCAGCTACATTGTTTCCCTTACCAGCATTCCAGTGTAAGTGAGGCCCTCCCATGCAGTTATTGTATTGATTTTATCCAGCCCTACTCACAGCAATAGTTACTCTCCTCAGATAGTACCCACTCTACTATCCTTGACCTCTCTTCCACAGATTCTGTTAACCATGGATGGACAATTTCCTATGGTTTCTCCGGCTAGTCTGGTTAATATGGGACAGTGTAGCAACTGCCTTATATACATGGACAACACTCTACTACTACCGCCACCAAGGAACACAATATATGAGAGATGCAACTACATTAAGAACCTAGAATCCTTACTCTCTCAGTCACATGCCAGTACATCTGGTACTGAGAAGGTTGTCTGCTCAAACACTACAAATACCACACCTCTAACACCACCCACACCTGAACAACACACTCCTACATATGCAGAGGTTCTCAACAAAAACATACCTAAACAAAAAAGACCTCCAAAGCAAAAACATACATGCACATCACAACCCACCACACCAAGCACCACACATAGTGCACACATCTATGTCTCAAAGCCTCTAAGGCCCAGCCACAAACCCAACATACTACTCATGGGAGACTCTATCATGAGGCACACAGATGTGCCCTTTACCAGGGCAGACAAGAAGAAAGTCACGGTAAGTTGCTTGTCAGGTCCTAGAATCTGTCATATCACGCATGCACTCAAGTCTCTTAACAGGTATTGTTGTGACTCCGTCATAGTCCATGTTAGTGTGAATGACGAGGCATACCTCTCTGGACTATATGAAGAGAGACATGATTGAGCAGCTGAATATGTGTTCCAGGCAGGTATGTCCCTAACCTTAAGCAACATCCTACCATCACCCAGAATGGTGCCTCAGTACAAACAGAAAATGATTGACTTTAACAATTGGCTTAGCTTCTGGTGTCATTCCAAGGGGATCCAGTATCTGACAGCCTGGGAGGACATGATAGACAGCCCACAATGCTTTGTCACATATGGTCGTAATCTGTCTTCCCTGGGCTTTAGGCTTCTGGCAAAGGCTCTTGCCTCCCCCATAGTGCCTGTTTTAGGCAATGTCATGAGCACAAAATTACCAATGTGAAAAATTCTTCTAAATGAAATTTAAAGGTCATGCTGCTAACCGCTAGGAGTCTTAGCATTAAACTGCACTTGTTGCAGGCATTCCTTGCCTTGGCGGATGCTGACATTTGTGCAGTCACTGAAATCTGGTACAAAGCTGTGGAGAGAACCCCAGCCTTACCAGGTTACTCATCCTGTCATACTTTCAGACCTCAAACAGAGGGCTAGAAAGCCAAAGGAGGTGAAGTTTTAATATTTATCAAAGACGTGCACACCTCCAGGCTGGTCAAACAGTATGAAGCACAGGAGACACTCCAGGTGCAGTTAACTGTTGACAAAACACCTATTGAAATCATAGCTAACTACAGACCCCCAACCATGAGTCAGGACACCCAGTTCACCTATCTGGACTTACTTGAATCCATCAAGATTCAACCCTCTACCCTTATCCTGGGTGACTTTAACTACCCAACCAATGAGTGGAAGACCTATTCTAGCCAAACATGAATGCCCAGAGATTCCTCGACTTTGTCACTGCCAATGCATTGGATCAGGTGGTCGACACCCCCAAGAGAGGCAAAAATATCCTGGACCTGGTACTAACCAACATGAGTAGCCACTGTAGCACCCCTACAGTGTCATCCTCCTTGGTAAGATCCGACCATAAAGTGATCACTTTTGAAGTCACCATCTCCCCTGACCCCTTCCTTGTCAGGATTAAACAAAAAAAAAACTTTTCCAAAGCTGACTACAATCTCCTGAGAGCAGGTATAAGCAGTTTCACAGTCACTGTCCCGTTAGTTGGAGATAGCACTAATGTCCAAGCCTACACCAAAAAACTATATGAGCACTTACATAAGCTGTATGGACTTAGCAATACCTGACAGGACCAAATCATGTTCCTCAGGGAAGAGTAAACTTGTCTGGTGGACAGCAGCAATCAACAAACTCTATAATAAAAGAAAAAAAATGCTGTCCAGGACCAAGAAGGAGCAGCTGCCAAGTTGGAAGCAATCTCTCCTTTGTCTGAACAAGCAAATAAGGTCACTGGTGAAATCCTCTAAAGCTAACTTCCAGTCCAAATTGGCCACATCCACTAAGGACAATCACAAGACCTTCTTTACATACATCCACAATCTCAACGGTAACACCCAAATCTGCTCTTAACTGGTAGTCAAGAACACCACATGCACAAAAGCTGTAGATACAGCCAGCCTGCTGGCACACAGCTTCACTGAAAACTTCACCCCCCCCGTCCCCCCCATTAGTAAATCAGGACATCCCCAGCACCTGCCCCCCTTCCCTCATCACCAGGGAACAGGTCTTTAATGCCCTCTCAAAGGCAAAAAATGCAGTCTCCATGTGACCTGACAACATCCCTGGCTGTGTCCTACATTAACTCAGGCATGAGCTCTCAGTTCCATTAGGCACCCTATTCAACCAAAGCCTGAGCACAGGCTTAATCCCAGCCAAATGGAGGATAGCCACTGTCATCCCTGTACACAAATGTGGAGCGTCCACTGACCCAGGCAATTATAGGCCCATCTGTCTAAATAGCCTGATCTGCAAGGCCATAGAACGCATTATAATGGGCCTTATAAACAAGGACATTGGCAAACTCCAAATGCTTGATCCTCACACAGTTTGGTTTTGTCAAAAGGAGATCATGCCTGTTAAACTTGGTCGACTTCTTCGAAACAGTCACCAAAGACATGGACGAGGAGAAGATGGTGCACACCACCTACCTTGACATAGCCAAAGCCTTCAGCACTCTTCCCCGCTCAGGCATAATAGACAAACTCTCTGAGCCAGGCATCAATCCATATGTTACCAGATGGGTAGCTAACTGGCTCACTGATAGAACCCACTCAGTCAAAATAGGGGAAGGCACCTCCAGCACTACACCTGTAATGAGCAGTGTACCCCAAGGATCGGTCTTGGGGCCTCTGCTGTTTGGGATATACTTTTCTGAGGTGCAAGTCAAAACCAGTGGTCTGTGGCTGATGAATTTTGCAGATGACTGCAAGCTGAGTGCTGTCTTAAATTCCTTCAGTGATGTGAGCATCTTCCAAAGGGGCCTTATCCAAACTAATGACTGGTGTCAGAAGCATGGCCTCAAACTGAATGCCAAGAAATGCATCATTATCCCCTTTGGGGAAAATGGTGTCCCCACTAATTATCACATTAAGAACAACGTACTAAGCACGCAATCAGTCGTGAGGGACTTGGGCATCCAAGTTGATAGCAACCTGACTTTTTACCACCATGTTGCCTCCATTGTACAGAAGGCTTTCTATATGGCCCACCTCATAAGTAAGGATATTTCATCCAGGAAGAAGAAGGTCATAACATCCATGTACTCCTCCCTTATCAGACCCATTATCGAATACAATGCCCCCTTCAGCATATACCTTGCCAAGCACATGTAGCAGCTAGAAAGATCACAAAGGTTCCTGACCAGGAAAATCCAGGGTCTCAAACACCTATCCTATACAGGTAGGCTAAAACTCCTGTCCCTCTACTCAGTTTCATATAGACTGCTCAGAGGTGACCTGTGTCTGGCATACAGCTGCATATCCGTAAGCCAAACTCCACTCGCGCAACCTGGTTTGTGACATTAATAGAACTTGTTGGTGGGATATATTTGTGTCCTAAAGACTCCCCCATTTGTGGAGTAGACTCCCTCTCCATGTCAAGCAGAGTACCTTAGTAGCCCTCTTTAAGAGGAACCTGGACAACTGGATGGGAAACAGAAAATACATCCCTGGGATCCCACCTGTGTCCTTGCTGGACATGGGAAACAGGCGGTGACTTTGTGGAAACATGGGCAAAATTCTTGGCTAGGCTTATAAGGGCCTCCGGGCCAATAGCCTAGTATCATCCTATGAACCTATGAGCAAAGCCATATCTAGGGCTGGCAAACTATTATGCCTAGTTTCTGTAAGACATCTCGACAACCTACCCATCCAGAGATGCTGCAACAGACGAAGTGTGAAAAGAAAGGGATAGAGGACTATAAATATGCCTTTAGCAAATCAAAATAATCAATTACATCTAAATTTGCCTTTTAGGTTTTTGTGTGATTTTTATATTTGTGGAACTAAATGTTCTCGCATACAAACTCCATGACAGTACAAGGAGGATAACATTTGATTTGAGGTTTTGTATTCTAACAGAGAGAAAGTCCCTAGTCTTGTTTGGAAAGTGAAGAAATCCATTCTACACTTCTACAGAAGAGGGTTTATACTAATTCCTGACTACTCAGCACTGCTAACTGCTCTTGGCACACAAATGTAAACCCACAAGGAAACCAGGCAGGTTAAAATCATGGAACATAACTTGTTGCATACTGAATTTACTACTAGAGAACAGTAAAAAAAATTACTCAGCAACTTCAGAAAAATAATGCTGGAAAAATGACATTTCCAAAGTACTAGACATTATACATGAGGGGCATCTGGAAAATGCCTGAAGTTTTGTTTGTTGACTTGATATTTAGAAAAAAATTCAAATGATTCAATTAAATAGCTACAAATGAAATGAGCTTTACTTGTTTGTGTGCAGTCAGCTCTACAATTTGCTGAACCTCAGGAAGAAGGGAATTATCTTCTTCAGTCACAGTTAGAGCATTCAGAATAACTGTCTACCATCATGATGGCCCATTGGTGACAACTCTTCCGTGTAGTTTCAGGGCCTGGAGTTTAATCCTGACCTCTGATCATCAAATGCAGATTGTATGCTCTTCCTGTGTCTTTATGGAGTTTCTTGGTGCATTCTGGTTTTATCCCACCTTTTAAAATACATTATGAAGTTGGCTCAATTAAATTGTCTAATTATTTATTACATTAAGTTGCTTATATATATGGGTTTAGCTAGATTTATCAAATACAAATTTTATCTAAGCATATTATATTAATAACAGTTTGTCTAAAATTAATTTTATCTTCAACACATTTAGTTGAATTGAAAGGAAATAACTTTTGTTTATTCTAAATGTATTTGTGCAAGAAGGTTTGTTCAGATTTTCTAGCCTCTGACAATAGACGAAAATAGTCTGGATTCAGTGTGAATGCTAGATGAAGACATCAGAAAACATTTGTGGTCGAGTTGAACATGTTACAGGTAGAATTGGAATGAGGAGGGACATGGTATGAGAACAGGTTTCAAGTGTAAAAGTTTAACAAGACAGATTATGAGTTTGTGCTGGAGGTGTGTGTGACAGAAGGAAGCAGTTAACTGATTATTTACACAGATTAATTTCCCCAAGGCAGCTTGCCAGAACTACCTTCAGCAATCATTAAAAGAAATGTTGCCCCCTACAACTCCCCCTACACTCCCAGAAATTATTAATACCAACTCTGAGGCCACACAACAACGGAGAAAAAGGCAGTCTCCACTGTCAACGAAAGTGCTTTTGGTAAACTGCTTTCAGGTTTTTTTTTGCCTTCTCTGAAGCTACCTTCAACGACTTGACATGAACCCATTTGCACATGTAAAATCAGCTATCATAAAATAAACAGAATTCTGGAGACAAAGAGTAAATATGGAGGTAAATACAAAATGCCAGTATTTACAGGTAATGTTTTATAGTTGAAGATAAAGGTATTTACAGCACTTAAAAGAAGAGAAATGGGGAAAGCTAAATGCATTTTGCTCAAGCAAACCTAAATGTCAACTTCATTACCCAATAACCCAACATGTAACGGCTAGGGCAGAGTTTTTTCCAAGCTCCAGACAATAGTTGTTCACTCAGGTGTTGGGCACAGTCACGGTCATTTGTAAAATGTTTTCTTAATTCCAGCTTCCACAGAAGGTTTTTTTTTCCTTTCTTCCACAAGAAGTTAATCTCTGAGTCAATTGCTAGTGACTCTGCAGATAAGGCAGATATATCATACTTTTCAACTGCCCAGATTTTCATCGAATGTCCAGATTTTGCCTCATATTTTTGATCTGTTACTCATAAAATTTGTAGTTTTCTGTCAAATCAGTGAGAACTGAATTCATTAAATAATGATAGACATTTGAATTTCAGACTTTGTATCCTTGAGAAAATGCAGAATAAAGCAAAAGCTTTTATTCTAGCAACTTTCTAAGTTTATTAAGAGCGATATTTAAAATTTGTCCTTATTTTTGGTCCTTTATACCCCCATTATTTTTGGCTTTGTCCAGATTTCTTGTGCTAAGAGGTTGAGAGGTATCTCTCTCTCTCTCACACACACACACACACACACACACACACACACACACATATATATATATATATATATATATATATATATATATATATATATATATATATATATATACATACATATGCAAATAATAAAAATAAAAGTAGGTGAAGAAAATATTTGCAATAACATTTGCATAGACAGTTACAAATGACATTATTAATGACATTACTCTTGCTTATCTGAAGGATTACTGGTTTCACACAAAAAATAACAATCATAATATTACATTAAATCAGAGTCACAGTGAGTGATGGCTAAGGTCCTGGGAGCAAGGTGATAGCTGTTGGCAGAAGAGGTTACATTTGCTGCTGGGTCCTTCATGAGGAGTGAGAAGTCCAGCCTGTGGAGAGTGGGTATCATGTGGTTGGTCATCAAAGAGAATCCTTGCCAGGGTCTGACTTTTGGCATGTGGTATTGGGAACATGATTTTGTATTTTAATTACAATACAAGCAATCTTTAACTACTTACTTGAGATTTTTGGATGATATTTTTATAATATGGAATGGTGATGAAGGTTTCTCAAAGGAATTCATTGATAACATTAATAGCACCACTAGGGTTTCGATGTTTATCTACAACTTTTCCACTCAAAGTATCAACTATTTGGATGTATTACTAATTAAAGAGTTTGTTTGCAAACATTTAAATCTAAGTTGTATAGAAAGCCCACCTTCTCTAACAGCTATTTACATTTCAGTAGTTGTTGCCCCTTCAAGTGGAAATAAAAACTGGCAAAAGGCCAAATGGTACATTTGGCAGGGGTTGTCTCTGATGACAACAATTTGCAGGAAGAAATTGTAATAACGAAGCAAATGTTTATTAAAGAGGGTACCCAGAGGACATGGATGGCGCTGTGGTGCAGCTGTTAGCATTGTCACCTTATAGCAAGAGGTTCTCCAGTTCAATTCTTGGCTGGGGTGTCTTCTGTGTGGAGTGTGCATGTCCTCCTCGCATTCTTGTGGTTGTTCTCCAGGTGCTCTGGTTTCCTCCCACATTACAAAACCATGTGTCTGGAGCTTTTCTCCCTGGGCCTCCACTGAAAATTGGTTCATTCCAAGTCAGACTTTCCTGGTAAACAAATGTTAAATAAAATAAAAATATGTTGAATGACATTCATAATGAAATTAGAAGACATAGGAAAGTTAAATTCTACCTTATTTTGGTTAATGCTCTTCCTGATGTTAAAAAAAAACACAATAAAAAGATAATAAAGATGTGAATTTGAGCTTTCATTTTGAAAATGGCATTTTATTTAAATTTGATTTAAAGAGCAATACTATAAAAAGTTACAATGGTAATTGGAAGGTTTTTGTGTGTGATCTAGAATTAATGGAGAAGGTGGGAGATCACCTTTTATTTGATTTCAAGAGGTTTAATAATTTAAAAGAAAAAACTGAAAAAGTAACTTATAGGAGTAGAGATGGTGGTAGTGGTTTAAGGAAAGGTACCAGGAAGAATGGAGCCTGCAGACAATGTAGTTTTGTTTACAGAGAGGATGTTATTAGGTTACCTAGTATAGACTACACTTTCCACTTCCATCAAGGTTTCAATTGCCAAATGTGGAAGTTGAATACCTGGCATTCTGTAATTGTTTTCTATACTATGTGGGAAAAAACAAATTGTTTTCTGTACTATGTGGGAAAAAATGAGCAGTCACTGCAAACAAGGATTTATGAGCATTGTTATGATGTCAGTTGTAAAAAAGGAGATGAACATCATATATAGGCATAGTACTGGTTGTGTGGAGAACATAAAAAATACTATTTTTTTAGAACAGGTGGTTAGGAAGCCAAGGAGGTGGTCCTTGGGAATATACTTTAGAGTACTGGGAATCGTTATGACAAATGTCTTTGAATGGAAGCAAGAAACCAGGGTTGAATGATGCTGTCTCTTTAGCCAGCTTGTTGAAGCTGAGTACAGTAAAATTATGGGTTTCCCAAGTGGGTTTTTTATAATTCCTTTAGTGTTTTTTATTATTATTTATTTTCAAAATATAAGTACGTTTTTTTTATTCTTTTAAATATTTTATACTTTCTTAAATATGTTGCATGTTTTAATATGGGTTTGTATTATGGCATTTCTAACTGTCATTTTATCGATCAGTTTAACATGTAAATGAATCAGTGGTGATTGGTTCTTTTTCTAATTGAATGTGTTATATAATTTTGACATAGGATGAACTTTTAGTTCTGATAAGTCCTAACTATAGGCGATGAAGCGCATAACATTTTCAGAATAAAATTTATATTCACAGCACTACAAATCATCAACTCGTTTGAAGACAAGCTTTGTGTGATTTGTTTTATACTTGGCTGGCATGTCTTTGTGGTGAAAAATACTGGATGAGCAAATTGGTGTAACTAAGGAAATGATTTTTTGAGTTGGGATACAGAATCAAAATTGCTAAGAAATAGTAAGGCCTTGTTTAATTTAATTCTGGTGGCTGCCAAAAAAAAAACAATTACTAGAAAATGGAAAATAAAGTCTAAACCAACTACATTAGAAGTGGTGAATGCAGTAATAGAGATAAAACAACTGAAAGTGCCATCTTTATTAAAGGGTAGGAGTACATTACATAGAAAATGGGAATTGTGGGAATACATACTGAATAATGTTTCAGAGGAGGAATGATATTTAAGGGAAGGCAGAAATTGAGTAAGCTTTGTAATGTTTGACTGACACTGACTGGATAGATTATGTGAGGTATAATGTTTGCAACTGAAAATATGTCAATATAGTTTGTTTTCATTTGTACAAATGTATGATTGCCTTTATCATAAGTTATAATTTAATAAAGATGTTTCTTGTTTTAAAAAAGTCTTGAAAATAATTTATATGGAAGAAAGTAGAGATATTGTTATAATGCAGCAGCTTACATATCAGTTAATATATATAAATTGTTCATATTTGCTGACAAGTTAATAGCTTACTTACATGCTACATAAGTTTATTAGGGCAGTTTTTGATACAGTGGTTGCATGTTACAATCCATCATTTTATTTTGACATTATCACCGCAGCATTGAAAAAAAGGGCTTGCTGCTGGTGTAATATTAAAAAAATATCAATACAACTCAATAATTTGGAATTAATAATGTGACATGGTTAGAGGGTGTATATTCAACCACCCACCATTTTCCATGTGGCATTCAAGTTGTTGTTATTTGAGGAAGAGAAAAACGGTGAGATGTAATTATTTTATTTTTATGATAGTTCTAACAGGCTATAATCTCCTGCTCCCATCTCATAGCCTCTAAATAAATTATGAACAGTCAAAGTCTACAAGTATTTCACAACGTATATAATATTAGAAGTTAGGAACAATAAAATAATAGTTAAATGTATTAACTGAGGTGAAGACCAGCAGCATATGTATTCCACATCAGTAACGCATTAGAAGTGGTATTAATATTCGAAGAAAGCCCATACATTTTAGGAAAAATGGTTTAATGCTAAGATTTCTGTACAGTTGTGGATAGCCTGATTTGAGAATCATGGGCACTGCTATGCTAGTTTACTTAGATCAAAAAAGAAGGGATCTATGTATCTCTATCTCTCTGTAGGTGTATATGTGTGTGTGCGTATATATATATATATATATATATATATATATATATATATATATATATATATATATACACATATACATATAAAGTCAGAATTCTGACATTTTGTTTTTCATGTGTCAGAATGTGCAGCAGTTTTATCGCTTAAGTCCCAATTGACCAGATTAACCTTAGACGCCATGGAAATCTTTAAAGACCTGGAAGCCAAAGAAAGTCAGGATGTTTCAACAGGCTCCAAAAGAGGTGGAGGACAACAAAGGTTGATGGCTCTCTATCTACAGAGGTTCCAGCCAAAAAGAACAAGCACAGAACACAGAAGACTATGGATACTGCCTTGTATGTTGAGGTCCAAGCAGATATGGCAATGTCAAAGGCTGTTGTTGAAGAACCAGGTAATGAAGGGTCCTGCTCAGAAAGTTTGAGGAAAAGGGAATGATTAGTAAGTCAGATCCAAGATGAATACTTAGGAGAATTCCTGGAGTCTCTCCCAGAAGGTAGCAAGGTTGGCTTTTTGTTCAAGTTTTGGAGAAAGGTCTTAGTTGGTTTTAGGTCCCGAATAGTGCAGAGGGAGTAGAGGGTGCCTAACACCCTGCCAACATCCCAACCCCTTCCAACTAATTCTGATCATACACTAGTGTCAGGTGAAGGGAAGAAAGTGGGAAGCATTGAAAATACCTAGGATGCAGAAATCAGATATCACCAACTGTTGTCGCCAATGTCCACAGATGGTAGTAACCCGGTGTTACAGAGGCATGCACCAATAGCCTGAGTGCTCCGATCACACCTCATGCACCAAAAGCAATAAAAGATGAGATTATTCACAGGGGTTACATAGATGCATTTGACTTATCAGACACTGATGGGATTCAATGTCTTCTTGAAGGTGAGAAATTCGGATCAAAGGATTTCATGGCAGCACTAGCCGCACCGGGTAAAACAAAACAGCTAACAAGTCACTTCAGAAGTACTGGGACTCCTAGTCAGCAGAGTTTATAATTTTATACCAGTCATTATTGAAAATGACCCCAACAGGCATTGTCTTTACTGTTTTACTTGATGATCATTAGAGAGGTGCACCATGTTAGTGGAGTTGCTGTATAGCTATGCTACAATCATTGGTTTAGAAAATTAAAAGCTGTCACACATCATTATGGTGGGATGAATGCCACCCTGATACATGGCAAAGAGTCATGCTAGATAGACTTGCCTCTAAAAGTGACAAAGAAAGCTTGTTGAGTTTTCAACAATGGAAGGTGTTTTTGGTCAGCTTGCCATTTTCCCACCCTGTGCTATATATTAGCCAGCTTACAACTGCTGGGCAAAAATGAGTCAAACTAGACGCATGGCAAGAGCAAATAATGGTGACAAGTTGCTTCCCCAGAAACAGTCAGGTACATTCTGAGGAAGAAGCTCCTTTTGTAACTACAAACATTTTCTTCCTTAGGAGAAGCATTACAGTAAGACTTTGCGTATCCAGATCGAGTTACTTGAAATCTCTCCTGAGCTAAGATTTTACCCTGACTGACAGTCAGCCAGTTTCCTGGTACAAGTGGTTATCCCTTGAAATTGACAGCACCCCTTTGTAGCAATTTGTAAAGAATTTGAAGTCTACCTTGAAAAAAGGTTGAATACTAGTAAAGATTCTGAAAGAAGAGATACAAACAGAGAGAACGGTCAGGCCACTTAAAACACCGCCATGTAAACATTTCAGAATCTCACCGATTGGCTTAGTTCCCAAAAGGAAGGAAGGCAAATTTTATTATAGTCATCACCTATCCTCCTCCTCTGGGACATCTCTTAGTGATTTTATCAGCAAAGAAGATTCACGGGTGAAATACGCCATCTTTGATGATGCAGCCACCATTATTTGGAAGTTCACCGATCCCTGGTTGGCTAAGCTGGACATAAAATCTGATTTTATTTTTTGCCCATCTAAGAGCAATACTGGCTAATGTTTGATCTTTCCTTCCAGGGTCAGTTGAAGTATGATAGGGTAATGCCAATAGCCTGCTTGACTGCCTGTACAGTGTTTGAGACTTTCACCACATCATTACGTTAGTGCTGGCAGCAAAGAGCATGGAACCAAGCTGCTATCTATTACCACGATGATTTTTATCATTGTTTTTGGTGAACAAGATGCTAAGGAAGGCATGATTATTTTCAGTGAAATATGGAGGTATGTGAGAGTAGCACTGGTAACTGACATAACTGAGGTTCCCAGCAGCATTCCTTTTAACCATACCAAATTCCTCAGAATTTACCAGTTTTGAGGGCAAAATAACGGGGTGCCATGAATTCTCGAGTGGTCCCCTCAATTGCTGATGTCTTGTTTTATTTTATTTACAATTTTAAAGTGTGGCTGACATCATCGCATCATCTTCAGCATATGCAAACATACAGACAAAGGAAGGTAAGGCAAACATACAAAGACATAAAACTAAGGAGCTAAAAACAAGATGGATTAGTATTTGTATAAATACTGAGATAGATTGTAACAGTAAAATATGTGCAAATACACCGAGACACAATTTTAACCATGGCTTCTACTTCTGATGTGGGCCAGCTACAATATAAAACATCCACATCTCTCAACTGACTTTGGCTCAGAATGTTGCTGTAGTCCCTGCTAAAAGTAGGGATTTGGAGATAAAAGGTGGTGTACTACACTTAATAAATAATAATAACGATATTTAGAGTTTTATTTTATTTCATAAATGGATGTTAATGCACATCATCTTATTCTGCCAACTTCTCACTTTAACTTTACATTATTGTTTTAAAATGTGCTCCTGATTATTTCTGGGGGTAAAAGTTTGAGGGGCTAAGGTAATACTCAGCTACACAACTTCAGAATAATACAATTAATTTTTTTCAGCAGTGCACAAATTTACTGCACACCATTTTAGTAAGGTACACCCATGAGCACAAAGAGGTCCTGATTTGACCTGTCATGGATGGAAAGGCCACACCCTTAGCAAAAAGAGTTGCAGCACACAAAAGGAGGGGGGTCTCAAATTGCTACACCACATGCTAACCCGATAGAATGGAGCTCACGATGCACTGATTTAGAAACAGTACTCAACAATAGTGCTATAGTAGAGCTGACAAGTTCTTGACACAGGAAGACTTCTACTCAGCTTGGTTTGCCGTAAGGTAACCCTTGTAGCTCTATATCTGTAATTTGTGTAGGTTAGAAGACATCTTGCTCTGTCCCTTCACTCTGGTTTCAGGAAAGGGGCGTGTTAGCACACATGTGCCATAGATAGCCATCATCTGTTGGGTCTTCAGTTTTTTTTCTCTGTTGCAGTTTTTGGGGGAACATTTATTCGTAACTTCTCTAGTTCTGAAAGTTGTACTAGATTAAATGGTTTGTGCAGATTTTCCCATTTTGTTGTTACAGCTGCTTTTTTGATACCTCAGTGCGAGGACACTTCTTAAAATGTTAGCATTGTTACCTTCTTAAGTTCATAGAATATGAGAGTGTGATTTCTTCTTACTATAACCCTGATCATCATCATTATTTATTTAGAGTAATACACAAACTTTTTTTTACAATGTTGCCAGTTTTAGGAGGGGCAGAACAAACATTTGGGCCAAAATCAGGGACATTTGAGAGGTATTCCTCATAAAACTGTGTGATGCATCTAATACTTAGTGTTAACTGAAGGAAATATTGTTTTTCCATTCTGCATTATTTAAATTATGCTGCCTCCCATGTCTAAATTGCTAGAAAACTCCCTTTTAACCCCTCTGTCGTATCTAAGTGGTCCCAGTCCTCCTCACTTTAAAAATTAAGTAACTAATATATATCTCTTAACTGTGCAGAGTTTTGCCTCTTATTTTTAATTTTTTCCTTATAATCATTAAGGATTGACGTTACTAAAGAATGACTTGTATCTGAGTTTCAGACTTCTTATCTTTCAGAACATGCATGCTAACACAAATCTTGTTGTTTTCTAAAAGCACTATTTAAAATGTTTCCGTATTTTTGGACCTTTGTTCTGCCATTATTTTAGGCTTTGTCCAGATTTCTAACACTAAATGGTTGAGAGGTATGCCCAGCAGTCACACACCATTTCTAGATTTGGACATCAGCATCAGTGGTATCAATTCCAAGTTGCTGAAGGACAAGATCAAACAGTTGGGGGATACCATTAATGATTTCTTGGTCAGAACTAAAGCCAGGGTTAGTCAGGTCATGCCTCTTCTTGGTCTCCTTACCTTTGCTCTAGTGCTGTATCCCCAGGTGGGAAGTTTACCAGGTCATTGGCAAATTTGTTAAAAGGAGGCCAAAGAAAACACCACTGGGTGAGGATCCCTAATAGGATCAAAGAAGTTTTACCCCCGTGGAGAATATTTCTGGACCAGTTCAATGGAGTTTCTTTGAAACAATTCATTGGGTATCATCAGTTACTTCAGTTGTACACAGATGCAGTGGCAAGTTCCATTATGGGCAGATACCTAGGTAGGAGATGGTTTGCTATTAAATGTTCTCCTTGTTTGGCAGATCTGGTTAAAAAATATATTACTTAGTTAGAAATCTTACCCATTTGAGCTGCCATTTACATGTGGCAAGACTAACTCAAAGACAAAAAGAACCTATTCCACTCAGACAGCCAAGTTGTTGCACAAATTCTTTCACAAAGAACTTTCCAGTCACACAGGTTACAATCTGCTTTGAGATTGTTGGTTCTGCTTAATTTACAAATCAATTTAACCTTCTCTACCAAACATGTTCCAGGTGGAAGGAATGTTATAGATGACAGCTTATCAAACTTCCAGTTTTCCTGGTTTTGTTTATTGGCACCAGAAGTACAACAATTCACCACACCAGATCTACCACAGATTTGGCTAACTGGAGAAGAATGACGGGAGCTGACAATGAAAGCTAGAAGAGCCTATGCTGTAGTTCTGTTGAAATTTAAAACCTTTCATCCACAGTTACCTAAAAAAGACAGGCACTCTACGGTTGAGGTTTTCATATGTTACCTCTTGCACAGATGGAATGCACAGGATTCCCCCAGCTCATTACTCATACAAATTACAAGCTTAGGTTAGATGGCCAGATACCTTGGGCTAACCAGTTTTACAACTCATTGGTCAGTGATGGACTATTGAAAAGGTAGACTCACTTTGAGGTGAAATGTATAGGCTTGAGATGTTCACTTAGGCCTTATTTACTTTGCATTTTGATCATAAGGATAACGTTCCTAGTAAAAGATTTTTATTAATTGAAAATATGAACAACTTTATGTGGCTCTCTTCTGGGGCTTTTAGAGTTAGCAAATTATTATAATCATTAAGGATGGGAGATGTTATAGTGGCATGTTTATCAGCAATAGTTTGGCTAGAGAAATCCAAAACTGATCAAAGGGGAATAGGAAAGAAAATTTCATTACAGGGATCAAAAATCCTAGTTTCATGCCCAGTACACTGGGCTAGAGCAGTTCTCTGTCTATTAGGCAGGATTCCCCCTGATGAACATATTTAGACTGCCATCTGGCCCACCATTGACACCTATGGATGCTAATACTGTGCTAAGGAAGGCATTGGCTAATCAGGGCATTGTTCATGAGGGTTTTAGTTTACACTCCTTTAGGACAGTGAGGGCTTCAGATATGGCCAGAGAAGGGAAATTATTTTAGGTAATTAATATATATTTTTGTAGGCCCCAGACAACTCCTGATTATAAGCCACTCCTACATCTGCAGAGAGATTCCAGAACAGCAATCAGAGCTGATGGCTTAAATCATGGTCTTGATCCTGCAAGTTGGTCAGTACTCTGGCAAGGATATCCTGACTTGTCATGGCTTCAAATTCTGCCAATCATACAGCAGATTTTACTTCTGGAAGACTGCCAGATACAATGATAATTCACTTGGGTGGCAATGATTTGTATAATATTCCTAAATGCATATTGCTTGGTAAGATGTTAGTATCTTTGGCCTTATTACATCAGTTTTGTCTATACAGCAATATACCAGTCTTTGATTATACCATGTTTGTCATGGAAGGGTGCATGCAAACATGTTGCAATTGAGGTTACACAAAATGTTTTAAAACCACTGTGTGGCCAGAGCAACTTCTCAGATTGGGTATAGAGCTGTTGAATACCTGGATCTAGTCTGTCCTGATCAAGTGTTTTAGCACCATGATGGTATCCATTTGAATAGTTTTGGTTGGGATTTGTTTAATTTATAATTAGTACTATTTGGTCAACAAAATACACTGAAAGAAATGAACTGAAAATGAGAATGGACAACTTCATTACCGCAATCAGCAGAACATGCTGGAAGGACAGGTTCATAACCTAGACACTGCCCATGCTCTGGAATAAACTTTCCATACACGTCAAGCAGAGCACCTCACTGGCCCTCTTCAAGAGAAATCTTGATGAGTGTTTGGGAAATAGAAAGTTCACCCCGGGGATCACTCCATTGGCTCTACTTGATAGAGCCACGGGTAACTAACATTGGGCAGGATAATGCCAGGGCACTTCTATGGGCTAGGCTTATAAAGGCTCCAGGGCCATTGGCCTAGTACACACCTATGAACCTATTTCTGGCTAAAAACTGAGGAGAAATTGGTCAGTGGCACTGCTGGGGGGTGTTGGAGGATTACACATGGAGCATGCTGGTGGATGAGTGCCTTGGGACCTCATCCCACCACTTCATCCCAATTGATTTGCTATGCCACAGATTGTTGGAACTTGCCCAAGGGGAGGACAATTAGTTAGGTAAAATTATGATAGTTGAGTGAGCTGAGGAGGCACTATGTACTTCACTCATTCGATTGTGGGGAACTGGCCTTATTGTATGAGCGGACAGTAACCAACAATTAATAGAAACTTGATGTTGGTGTTATGTTCAGGTTTATGTTGTGCTGTTTGTGAAATCATTCAAACAAGCTAATAGTTTCAATTATGTATTGTAATTATTCAATAAACAGTCTCACTGGCTACTTGGCCTATTGTCATTTTTGTGGAAGGGAGGGTTGAAAGGTGGATCGAAGAGATGCCAACGGACAGCAGCATTGTTGGGGAAAGGAATTATGTTTGAGAGATTAACAGGGGACATTTAGCATGGAGCAGACATTTTTTAGGTATATTACTGAAAATAATAGGATTAAACTAACCAAAAAGAACTTTGACGAATGAAAAAACTGGGTAATCAAAACAGAAAATGGTATCTGGAGGCCGACAGTACAAACAAAATTTTATCATGAAGTGCGTTTCATTTAGAACAAATGTCAAAACTTCTTCAGATACAAATACTATACATTCATTCATTTAAATACATTTGGAAAGATCATGTGATTAAACTAACAGCAGAAGGGGTACTACGAGTACATAATACATGGAGCATGCTGATTATGGTCTGAAACTGAGAGAAAAATAATCTTGTTGGAGTATACTTCATATGTAAGAACATTTCTGTGCATTGAACCCCCCCAAGCAGTCAACATGAAATTGCATAGGAAACTTGACAAACAACGTTTGATGCTGTAACACCCCATGTGCTGACAACCAGAATTGAAAAGCAGTTTTTTAAAAGCTGCTAAGACACTGCCTGCTCCCATTTTTTTTAACTGGTTGTACTGTATAAAATCGGTTAATTATTTTTTTTTCTATTCAGTTTTAAAATAAGAAGTTTAAATTAATAGTTTTAAATTAAGAGGCCTTACTGTGCATGATATTGTTTGCTGGAATGCAATCATATTGCCAGTAATAATCAGTTTATGTAGAAGTTCAGTTTTAAGTCCTGAGAATAAACTGTGGAAAACAGATTGTGGTGGAAGAGAGAGAATCTGCCTTTCAGTATTTGATGGAATGAGTTAACTGTTAGTATATCGGTGTAGTTAAAACTCATCATGTATTACAAAGATCTGCGATCAGTTCTTCAATCAAAAATTTTCATTGTTATCTAAATGAGTTTAAGAAATTTGGCTTTTGAGTTTTGAGAAATGACTTTCTTAAATCTATTTCTGAAACAAATAGCAACTTGGTTTGATCAGAGTCCTTATCCTAATCACATGTCCCAGACATTTAGAGCAGTGGAAGATGTTGAGAGACTACTACTGATCTAAGAGAGCAGATAGATGCTTGAAGATTGCAATAGTTTTTCACAGCTGTCAGATTTGAATTTCTGGAAGTGCCAGAAGAACTGAAGAGTTTTAGGCATGATAAAGCTCAAGAACCAGATAGTTTATTTGCTAGGGAGCTGATAGGAGGAAAGGAAGTAATTTTGTAACCTATGACTGCAGATTTTCATGAATCCATGCAAAGAAGCACTCTGTTTATAGACCAGAAATTAGCCAGGATTCTGCTTTTGTGTAATATGGGACTTAGATCTGATCTGGTAATGTTCAGGTTCTTGTGGATGAATTGCCATTTGCAGAAAAAATGAAGAGATTGCTAAAAAACAGTTGTTTCAATAATCAGGAATTGGTAAAAAAACCCAAATAACATCCATAAGTCTTATTTTATTAATAATTTAGTAAACTGGACTTGTAGATGTTGGTTCCTTGTTTTTTGTTGTGGTGCTTCTATTACTGAATCTTACCGAACCAGTAAGTGTCACTAGTGTTTACATGTAGTCCTGCAAAAAGAAGGAGAAGTATGAAAGGTTTACCCCCCCAGCACAAGCATCATATTCAGCTCTGCTTTATTTAACTGAAACATATACAGTATCTGGGAAACACAGAATACCAAAACAAACATCCCAGAAGGATCAGAATATGAAAAAGGATTACCAGCGAAAGACATCCTGACAGCAAAGACAATGGAGGGAATTTAATAAAGCCTACACTTTTTTTTCTGTGTAGGCATCGTGCCACGTTGCTAACATGGCCATCAACATTTTTAGATTCAGTAAGCACTGCTTGAGTGGTGTGCATGAGTGCGCCAACATGGAAACTTCCGTGGCATGCACATCAGTTCATAATCAGATGAGTCTCATGTAAATGAGGAAAGTAGAGCAATCTAGCAAGCAGATAGGCAGCTCTGCAGACCCCGTGTCAGTGTCAGTAGTTTACATGGGAAAATTCCATGTACAGGAATATAGACAGACAAAAGGGCTGGAAAATGTAGATAGATGGACAAAAATGGCATAGCACATACAAATATGAGTGAAACTATCCTCTGTGTGTCTGAAAAATTAAAGGAAATAAGTTAAATTAAATTTATTTTTATTAATATTCTGAGCATATTTGCATGGCACACCACAGTGCGCAAGCATGCTTTATAAAAAAAAAATTGGAAAAGACAAAATTAATATTATGTGGCAGAAATCTATTACAGGACCCTGCATGGAATATCTTCAATGGTGCATTGGTGCTGTTGCTAACGTGGTAGGGCTGTGAAGCATGTAGTTTCCTGGCTGTGAGCATGGATCCCTATGCAAATGAGCTGGAGTTACTGAATAGCACAAAGGGGTAATTGTGTCCGCATAACCTTTGCGTGTAGGCAGAGAGCCATGTTGTTATTTACAGAGGAGGTAGCTGACATCAGGGGAGGGTGTGTCCAATGACTTCTAAGCTTATTTCAGCCCGTTTGCACTGCATGCAGCAGTGCTGAGTGTATCCTTGCAGGGATTGTTTAGCTAAGGGGACCGAGTTTCAGTGTGTTTGCATTGTGTGCCGCCATGCTGAGTGAGGAAGTCTGGGAGTGTGTGTACACTGACTGCTAATCTTTGTTTACCTATGGGGAGCACGTTTGCCATTTAGCTACTTGGATATTATGAAAATTAGTATACCCTCATATATACTACTGGGCTAACTGTTAGCATTGCTAAGCACCATGGCACACCTCACTTAAATAATGCCAGGCATAAATAATTAATTACATCTGGTTTCTAATTTTAGATGTCTAGCAACTGCCAGTTATGTATATATGAGCTCCGCTCATCTCTGCAGCACTTAGATCAACCCCGCACAAACAGCAATTAAAAAAAAAACAGAAAAAAAAATCATTATGATAACTAATGACATCCAGTTTCTATTTTTAGATAACTGGCAGGTGTCAGCTATTTATATGTGAGCACAGCTTGGCATAGCTGCACTCCGCGCCATGCAAACATACAAAAAAAAGCAAAAAAAAAAGAATTAAAATAAAATGTTACACATTTGACTCAATTCACAGCATTTCAACAGCAGTGGGGAGCAGTACAGGCCATCCACAACCATGGGTAGCCTCTACACTTCTCCCTACACCGATTCAATAATCCTGTAACAATGCTATCCCTCGGCAACATGCCATCATTAATATGCATGGAATGCTGCCAAGGAGGAACTGTGGCCATGTACATGGATGCATTCTGTGTAGGCTCTACACAGTGCCTACATGGAGTTTATTAAATCCTGGGGAATATCAGAATTAGTAAAAGACATAAAACTAAACTCAAAGGTTGTACTACCCTAGAGAAAGGGAAAAGTATATCAAATGCAAAATACAGTAGCCTCCCTTGTAATTGCCTCAGAGTTACAATATAAATGGGTATCCCTATCTCTCTCTATGGGAAGTTGGGAATCCTGCCTTCCTACAAACATTATTTCTGGTATTGGTATGTAGCCTTTGGGCTTAACAGGGCTTGGTCATAACTTCCTCACTGCGGTGTAATCAGCGATCTGTGCTTCGCTTGGATACGTGCAATAAGAATAGAATCACTCACCTGTATAACATGAGGGAGATTATGCTCTTTTATTTGCTTCTCTCAAATGATGTGCTCTCATTCTGAAGCTGCATTAGTCTCACATTAAGAATATTAATTGTGTGTGTTTGTGTGGTTGTATGGTTTCCGATCAACTCCATCAAATAACACTGTGATGCCCGTGCCCTGGCCCAGCAATCAAGGAGCCTCAATCCTTACCACTCACACCAGTGAGGGCTGTCTCATATAGGAGGAAAGGATAACAAATACACACAGCAAAGTGCAATTTCCCTTAAGTGCACACAGAGATCACAGTCAGTCTGGGGCTGGTCGCTCCCTTGCTCTCCAGGTCCCCAATAAGACTCCCTACTGGCATAGCTGTAGGGTCCAGATCTCAGCCAGCTGGGCAAGCTAAAATCTCCAGCACCCTTTCTGTCCAACCAGTGCTTCATGTCCCTGCCCAAGTAGCTGACACACACACTTTGAGATAAGAGTTTATACAACTACACAGACACTCCTGGGGAAGGCTGGCACAGGTTCTCCAGCTGTGCCCCTTTTACCCAGACTATATGGTAGAAATCACTGCCACCACCCAGCTAATATTTATCAGCTACTCAAAGGCTCTTAAAAGGGTGTCCAATTATTACTGTGCAATATTATTATCCAATTGGTAGTATAACTAAACAGTCAAGGCTTATTAGAGTGACTTGGTACAGTAATCACTAGAAATATGCAATGTACTCTAGAGCTTAAATTATCTCTACACAAAACAGCCGCAGTTGAAAGGTTTTAAAATATTTAATAATAAATAATAAAAACACAAGACAATACTTCTTACTACACAGTGCTAGTCAAGAGTTCAGAGATCACAGAGAAATACTTAAAATAATTCAGTAGTACGGTTCTGACATCACATAAAACACTTAGCCTGATCTTTCTATTTTCTAGCTATTTCTAAGACAAAACACAAGTCTAAGATAAACTTACTTATAGAGCAAGACAGTGCTGTGAGTTGGATGGTCAAGACAAAAATGCTTAATGTCCTCTGATTCTCTCTGTTTTTTAAAATCACATTCCTGGTTCCCATTACATCATTCTTCCCACTTCCCTGGGTTCCCAGGCTAACAGAAACTACATTTACATTCTTAACATCTCCTTGTGTTATCTTGCAGCTGGTCAGGAAGCAGAGCAATGAAAATACATTTGCATGTTTAAGTCTAACAATTTAACTCTTGGTTAAAACAATAGAAAGAATGCCTTCATCTAGACAGGCTGGAGCTGACTTTAGATCAAAGGGTCACAAAATGTTTTACTTGGTCAGCAGAGAGCACTGTTGTGACATTTTTTCAGTTCCACATCTAACAGCAGTTTTTCCATTTAAGAAAACAAGCCTGTGCCTTACATTAATGTTTACAAATGATAGAATTATCTATAAAATTCTAACTGGCTAGGCTCGCAGCCTTCACACACACTTTATTGTTAAAGGTCCATACTGCAAGTGACTACTCCTGTTCTGTTCATTTTCACAACAGTTTTAAGAGTAGCACATTTCTTTAAAAATTATGTAGCTATAGCTAAAAGAAAAAAGAAAAAAAAAATCTTCCTTTTCCATTTCAGGCAAGCATGCTTCTAGAATGTCTGGTATTAACATATTAGGTTGGCTGAAGTTAACCCTTAAATGGGATAGATGGGTGATGGGTTAATGGGTACATAATTGTAAGAAAATGAAGACTGTGTTATGCAGAGGAAGGTATGCACTGAAAGGCTGGTGACAAGTAAGATACTGTAGGAATGGTACTGTTTTCAGTTGCCTCCGAAGTCTTCATTTCTGATATTGTAGTCTTGTTTTTGATTTACACAAATAGGAGAAGTAAGGAATGATGGAGGTAAGAGACTGCAAATGCATTCAGAAAATGTTGTATGCATCTAAAGGTAGCGGAGTCCCTCTAATTGTAAGATTACTATTTACTATGATCATAAACGTCAGAAATATGGGAAATGCATATACATCAGGGAAGGCAAAAATGTGACATTAGGTGATATTATTACACCAGGGAATAAACCATTTCTCATTGTAGTGTAGTATGTGGATAATAGTGAATTACAGTGTTACAATAAATAGTACAGTCTCCTTTCAGATTTAGAGCTTATTTCTGGTTTCTGAGTGGTGTTTAGGTGGAGATTGTATGTTCTCTCCATGCCAGATGTGGAGTTTTCTCCTAAAGGCTACTAGTTTAGACTTAATATAGTGGATTATGATTAGGTCTGAGGTGTTAACCGGCTTTTCATGTGTTCATGACAAGGATATTAAGGAATTTACCTTAAGGGTGAAGCTTGAGAGGGGAATTGTTTTTTTATAGCAAACACCTTTATTGAATGATCACTTGTGACACAGGCAAATGTACATTTATATAAAAGTAGTCAAACTGTATTAACAAATTGACATTAACAAACATTATACTTCACATATATTGCTACATATCATATAACCTAAACAGCATTACATACATTATTCATTTCCTTTTATTTAAACAAGAAACATTTTTATTCAACCATTGCTTATGACATAAGCAATCATATATTTATATAAATGAAAGCAAATGACACACAATCCTAGCTGCAGGCATTTTATATCACAAGCCACACTGTCACACTCCCAGTTGTAAACATTATACATCTCTTATAATCTACCCAATCATTTTCAGTCAAACATTACATAGCTCATTTAAGTCCTGGCATCTTTTAAACCTCATTCCTCCCCTGCATGTATTGCTCCCACAATTCCCATTTTTCCTATGTAGTTTGCTCCTACCATTTTCTAAAGATCTCAGTTCCAGTTGTTTTATCTCTGTTACTATATTCACTTCTTCTAATATAGTTGGTTTAGATTTTGATTTCCATTTTCTAGTAATTACTTATCTTGACTCAAGAACAGATAAGAAGAGTTATGAGTGGAAAGACCTAATCATACTTCTTTGTAGTGTATAATTAAGCTTAACCTGATGCCATGTACTTCAAAAGATAAGAGAAAAAAATGTAGGAGCACTATGAGACTATTACAGCTACCTCACGGTGAGAGCCACCATAGCCATTTACAGCTACCTCACAGCGAGAGGCCACCATAGGCAAAAATAGCATTACAGCTACCTAACAGTGAGAGGCCACCATAGCCAAAAAAATAGCATTACAGCTACCTCACAGTGAGAGGCCACCATATACAAAAATTAGCATTACAGCTACATCATAGCAAGAGGCCACCATAGCCAAAAAATAGCATTACAGCTACCTAACAGTAAGAGGCCACCATAGCCAAAAAATAGCATTACAGCTACCTCACAACGAGTGACCACCATAGCCAAAAAAATAGCATTACAGCTACCTCACAGAGAGAGGCCACCATAGCCAAAAAATAGCATTACAGCTACCTAAGAGTGATAGGCCACCATAGTAAAAAAAAAAAATAGTATTACAACTACCTCACAGCGGGAAGCCACCATAGCCAAAAAAATAGTATTACAGCTACCTCACAGTGAGAGGCCACCATAGCCAAAAAATAGTATTACAGCTTGTGAAGATATGTGAAGGCTGCCAGCCTAGCTAGCTAGAACTTTGTAGATAATTCTGCCATTTGTAAATATTGTGGGAAGAAATATCCAGGGAATTCTTATGGCTAGGCTTGTATAGGCCCTAGGGCTGATAGCCTAGTACCAGCCTATGAACCTATGAACCTATAAGCCACATGCTTCTTCTCTTAAATATGAAAAGACTGTATTGGATGTTGAAATGCAAAAATGTAACAACATTGCACACTGCTGGAGGAAAGCTGAAAAGTCAAGCATTGTATAATTGTTTGATCTAAAAACTCACAGCTGAGATGTCTGGATAAAGGAATTCTTCCTATTGTTTTGAGACCAGAGATAATTGCTAGAATTTACATGTATAATGTTGTTTATTGCTGTGTTTGCTGTGTTTCCTTACCAGGTGCAAACTTACTAAGAAATGTAAATGTAGAGTTTCTGTCTGCCCGGGAACCACGGAAAAAATGATGTAATCTGAAATGAGTCAGTAGTACTGTGTTATCAATTTAAGGACAGAGAGAGAATTAGAGCATTTTTGCATTTATCTTGAGAACATCCAACTCACCAGCACTCTGCCTGTGCTCTGTATGTAACTAGGATCTTAGACTTTAGTGTTTCTCCTAGAACTAGCTAGGAAATAGGAAGATTAGACTAGTTGTTTTTCTGTACTGGTGTCAGAATTATTCTTCTGTATTATTTTAAGCACTTTCCTGTGATCTCTGAATTCTTGACTAGCACTGTGTAGTAATAAGTATTGTCTTGTGTTTTTATTATTTATTATTAAATATTTTTAAACCTTTCAACTGTGGCTGTTTTGTGTAGAGATTTAAGCTATAGAGTACATTGCATGTATATAGTGATACTGGCCAAGCCACTCCAATAAGCCTTAAAAAGTTCTGGTCACACTTACTAATTGGGTAATAATATTGCACAGTAATTGGACACCCTTTGATAAGGGCCTTATTAGTATCTGATATTAGTGGCTGGTGGCAAGTGGTACTACTGTATAGTCTGGGCAGAAGGGGCATAGCTGGAGAACCTGTGCCAGGCTTCCCCAGGAGTGTATGTGTGCTTATATATAACTCATATCTCAAAGTGTGTGTGTGTCAGCTACTTGGGCAGGGACACAAAGCACTGGTTGGACAGAAAGGATGCTGGAGGTTTTAGCTTGACCACTAGGCTGAGATATGGATCTTATAGCTGTGCCAGTAGGGAGTCTTATTTTGGATCTGGAGAGAAAGGGAGAAACCAGCCCCAGACTGACTGTGATGTCTGTGTGCTCTTGGGAAATTGTGCTTTACTGTATATTTGTTATCCTTCCCTATGTGGATGCCCCTCACTGGTGTTAGTGGTGAGGATTGAGACTCCTTGATTGCTGAGCCAGTGCATGGGCATCACATATTAATTGTTTGGCAGCGGTGGGATATCCACACCACATATTAATTGGTTGGTAATTGGCTTGTAGTGGTGTGGATAGTGAATTCCTGTAGTTTGTGTACAGTGATCACTGAAGATGTTTTTTGTACTCTAAATCAGCCACACAGTAAATATCCAGAGTTCAGATCACAACTGTTTTATTTTTTTTTTGCTAGCTTAGTTTGTCAGGGAGAGCAGGCAAGCATGTCTTGGCTGAGATGTGTCAGGCTAAGGGACTGTTGCATGGAAACCTGACTAAGGCAGGTAGGGTTGCAGCTTTGTTCACAGCTGCATCAGAAAACAGCAATTAGGAGGGTGATCAAACTGGCCGTGGAGATGTACAACACTCATAAAATGGACAGCTCAACCTATCTACAGAGCACTTAAAAATCCATCTGGAGCTAAAGAGACTTGAGTTGGAGGCCAGACATTTGGAAACAGAAACAGCAGAGAGACTGAGCTGTCTACAGGCTGTGGAGAATGAGAAACTGCTATGCCTGGAACTGAGGAGAAGGAAAGGCAGGGGCAGCACAAAAAGGAGATGCTGACTCTTCACCAGAGTCATGAAGGTAATGGGGAAGGGAGTAACCAAACCCAGAAGCACAAAAGGTCAGTAACTTTCTTCCACAGTTTACAAAGGGGGATAATTTTGATAGCTTCATTCATATGTTTGAAAGGGTATGTAAACAGTATGATATTGACCAAAGGCTCTGGGTACAGTTCCTGACCCCCTTACTCCATGGTAAAGCTGTAACAGTTTTGTCCAAAATGTCTGACATTGACTGTTTTAATTATATTGCTGTTAAGAATTGTTTGTTAGAATTTTTTAAGCTAACACACAAAACTTATAGGAAAAAGTTTTGTGAGCATAGATGCAATGCAGATGAAAGTGTGTGTGAATATGTTGCTGAACTGAGCACTTGTTTTCATAGGTAGGTGAGTGGAAGTCGGGTCACCACTTTTGAAGGGCTGGCAGACCTTTTGGTGAGGGAACAAGCCCTTAGTACTTTGCCTGAGGACATGAGGATCAGGTTAGCTGATAGACAACGGGCTACTTCAGAGGAGTTGGGGAAGAAGCGAGACCTATACCTAGCAAGCAGGGCATCCCTGCACAGGAAAGGGACCCTGAGTACTGCTCATGGGTTTAAAGGAACCCATGGTGGGCAGCCCAGACTGCCCCAACAGAATCTGCCAGCAGCAGGAGAAGCCACTAGTCCAGGTACATGTCCAGGACCTAGGGTTAAATGTTTTGAATGCAAGCAGTGGGGCCATGTGGCATGCAGATGTCCACAGAGGCAAGGTGGGGAACAAAAGGTGATAAAGCCAGTAAGTGGGAAAGGCAAAATGCCAATAGTAGGTTGTCTTGAGACAACAGGGGTACCAAACTACCATCCTGCAGTTGTCCTGATAGGGAAGGATTTTTATGAGGCAGTACCATGTGTTTATGCAGTTACATGCAGTCAGGCTTGGAGACAAGCATGTGGGTTTGGTAGCCTCGGTGAGACCCAGTCAGACCATATACTTGCAGCCAGGGCTGGTGAGGTGGTTACGTCAGGGGTGGCACTACTCTGTAGCAGTGAGACTGGTTGTGAGCCACAGCTGCTTGCGGGTATTAATGTTCCCTTGGTCAGAGTGACTGCAAAGGTATAGGTGAGTAGTAGTACCCAGGCTGACAGTGAGGCACCGCTATCAGAGGATGCAAGACTACCTGTGGAAGGGGAGCTAGGAAGGGTTACAAAGACAGAGTTGAGACAGGCTTAGCTCTCAGACCCTACATTTCAAGGCCTGAGGCAGGTAGCTAGTGAGGCACCTGATTCTCAAGGGAAGGGGGAATCTGTATACTGGGACAAAGGGTTACTGTATAGACAGTGGACCCCTGAGGGAGGGCTAGAAGGTGAGAACGTACAGCAGTTGTTAGTACATAGAGTGTACCATCTGGTGCTTCTAGCCATAGCCCATGATATTCCCTTTGCAAGTCATATGGGCATAAAATGTACAAAGAGACGTATTATGCAGAACTTTTATTGGCCTGAAATTTCCAGAGATCTAACAGGGTACCGCAGGACCTGTGAGCAGTGCCAAAAGGTAGGCAAGGCAGGAGACAAGGTGAGAGCTCCTCTGATGCCTTTGCCTGTGATTGAAGAGCCATTTCAGAGGGTAGCTATGGATATTGTGGGACCTCTGAGTACCCCAAGTTCCACGGGGAAAAAGTATATTCTAGTGGTAGTAGATTATGCTACAAGATACCCTGAGGCAGTGGCTTTGTCCTCCATTGAGGCGGAAAAGGTGGCAAATGCGTTGTTAGAGATTTTCAACAGGGTAGGATTCCCAAAAGAAATATTGACTGACAGAGGTGCCAATTTCATGTCAGACCTGCTGGCTTGTCTGTGGATGTACTGTGGGGTGAAGAACCTGAAGACTACCCCCTACCATCCCCAGACTAATGGTCTTGTTGAGAGGTTAAACTCTACACGCAAGTCCATGCCATGGGCATTTGCGGACCAGTTTAAGAGAGAGTGAGACAAATATTTGCTGCATCTGTTGTTTGCTTACAGAGAGATTCCCCAGGAATCCACAGGTTTTTCACCCTTTGAGTTGTTGTATGGAAATAGGGGGAGGGGATCTCTAGATTTAATTAGTGATGAGTGGGAAAGTGAGTGTGAACATCACAAGGAGTCTATTGTAGGATATGTCTTAAACCTCAGGACAAGGCTCAAGAAACTCATGGGCTTGACCCAGGAGAACCTGGCAGAAGCCCAACAACAGAAAAAGGTATGGTATGACAGGAATGCTTGAGCTAGAGAGTATGCTGTAAGGCAGCAGGTAATGGTTATCATTCCTGTCAGACACAACAAGCTGCAAGCAGCTTGGGAGGGACCCTACAAGGTGGTAATAAAGGTAAGTGATGTTAACTACATGGTGGAACTGCTAGGCAGGATGCAGGAGCACCGACTGTACCATGTTAACATGCTGAAACCTTACCAGGATAGGGAGGCCCTTGTGCTGTGTATTTGCAGTGGATTGCAGGAGGAGTCTGAGGGAGATCTGGTGATTGGTCTCCCCAGTGAGGCTTGGACTGACACCTCAGTGGAAGGGGTAGCAATGTCCCAGCAGCTATCTCCTACCCAGGTTCAAGAAATTCAAGCAGTGTTACAGGAGTTTAGGGATGTGTTCACTGGGAAACCAGGGTGCACCCACCTGGTACAGCACCAGGTGGATACAGGACCCCAAAGGCTGTTAGGCATGCCTGTTATAGGGTGCCTGAGAGAGTCAAATGCACTCTGAAGGAGGAGATACAGGAGATGCTGGAATTAGGGGTAATTCAAGAGTTCAACAGTCCCTGTGCCTCTCCAGTGGTGATGGTGCCAAAGAAGGATGGCAGCACCATGTTCTGTGTGGACTACAGGAAATAAAATAGTCCCACAGAGTCAGAAGCTTACTCCATGCCTAGGACAGATGAGGCCCTAGAGCAGCTGGGTGGGGCTAAGTATCTTTCAACCATTGATCTTACCAAGGGTTACTAGCAGGTGCCCTTGACTCCCAGTGCTAGGGAGAAGTCAACCTTTGTGACTCCCTTTGGCTTATATGAATTCACAAAGATGTCCTTTGGGATGAAAAATGCTCCAGAAACTTTCCAGAGGCTGGTTGATAATATCCTAGCAAGAGCAGGAAGGTTTGCCTTGCTTACCTGGATGATATTGCCATCTACAGCCATTCCTGGCAAGAGCACCTTCAACATGTCAGGGACATGCTGGGCAGACTACAGAGGGCAAGGATGACCATTAAGCTGAGCAAATGTCAGGGAGGTATGGCAGAGGTCTCCTACCTGGGACATAGAGTGGGGAGTGATAAGATCAGGCCAGAACCTGCCAAAGTAGAAGCCATTCAGGCATGGCCTGCACCTGTTACCAAAAAGCAGGTGAGGGCATTCTTAGGGATAGCAGGGTATTATAGAAAGTTCATCCCCAGTTACAGTACCATAGCTGCTCCCATCTCAGACCTGACAAGGAAGAACAGGCCAGATAAGGTAGTGTGGATCACAGCATGTGAGCAGGAATTCCAGATTCCAGAAGCTTAAAGAAGCTTTGGGAGGACCCTCTGTGTTAGCCAGTCCAGATTAAAGAAAATAATTTATTGTGCAGGTGGATGCTTCAAATCATGGGGTGGGGGCTGTACTTAGCCAAATTTCGTCAGAGGGACAAGAGCACCCAGTGGTTTATCTCAGTCATAGGCTCCAACCCAGGGAGGAATGCTATGGAGCCATAGAAAAGGAATGTCTAGTCATAGTGTGGGCACTGCAGAAACTTCAGCCTTATTTGTATGGAAGAAAATTCACTGTAGTGACAGATCACAATCCCCTAATATGGTTAAACAAAATGCCAAGTTGCTAAGATGGAGCCGAGGGTTGCAAACACATATGTCAGTGCAGCACTGCAGTGGGAGTAGCATTGACAATGCAGATGGGCTCTCAAGACAGGGAATGGGGTAAGGTATACTCAGATAGACCTAACCTTCTCAAGCAACATTTCTCAAGGGTCACTTGAAAAACTAGCTTGAGTTCTCCGGTGGGGGGGGGGGGGGGATTGTAACGGCTGCCAGCCTAGCTAGATAGAATTTTGTAGATAATTCTCCCATTTGTAAATATTAATATAAGCCACAGGCGTGTTCTCTTAAATGTGAAAAAACTGTATTGGATGTTGACGTACAAACATGTAACCACATTGCACTCTGCTGGAGGAAAGCTGATAGGTGAATCATTGTATAATTGTTTGATCTCAAAACTCGGAGCCGAGATGTCTGGATGAAGAAATTGTTCCTATTGTTTTGAGACCAGAGTTAATTGCTAGAATTTACATGTATAATGTTGTTTATTGCTGTGTTTCCTGACCAGGTGCAAGCTTACTAAGAAATGTAAATGTAGAGTTTCTGTCAGCCTGGGAACCAGAGAAAAATGATGTAATCTGAAATGAGTCAGTAGTACTGTGTTATCAATTTAAGTACAAAGACAGAGAGAGAATCAGAGCATTTTTGTATTTGTCTTGAGAACATCTAACTCACCAGCACTGCCTGTGCTCTGTATGTAAGTAGGATATTAGACTTTACTGTCTCTCTTAGAAATAGCTAGGAAATAGGAAAATTAGACTATCTGTTTTCTGTATTGATGTCAGAACTATTCTTCTGTATTGTTTTAAGCATTTTCCTGTGATCTCTGAACTCTTGACTAGCACTGTGTAGTAAGAAGTATTGTCTTGTGTTTTTATTATTTATTATTAAATATTTTTAAATGTTTCAACTGTGGCTGTTTTGTGCAGAGATAATTTAAGCTCTAGAGTACATTGCATGTATATAGTGATACTGGCCAAGCCACTCCAATAAGCCTTAAAAATTTCTGGTCAGACTAACTGGATAATAATATTGCACAGTAATAATTGGACACCCTTTGATAAGGGCCTTTTTAGTAGCTGATATTAGTGGTTGGTGGCAAGTAGTACAACTGTATAGTCTGGGCAGAAGGGTTATAGCTGGAAAACATGTGCCAGCCTTCCCCAGGAGTGTCTGTGTGTTTGTATATCTCATATCTCAAAGTGTGTGTGTGTGTGTGTGTGTGTGTGTGTGTGTGTGTGTGTGTGTGTGTGTGTGTGTGTGTGTGTGTGTGTGTGTGTGTATGTGTGTGTGTGTGTGTGTGTGTGTGTCAGCCACTTGGGCAGGGACATGAAGCTCTGGTTGGACAGAGAGGGTGCTGGAGGTTTTAGCGTGACCACTAGGCTGAGATCTGGACCCTATAGCTGTGCCAGTGGGGAGTCTTATTGGGGATCTGGAGAGAAAGGGAGAAACCAGCCCCAGACTGACTGTGATCTCTGTGTGCTCTTAAGGGAGATTGTACTTTACTATGTGTATATTTGTTATCCTTCCCAATCTGGATGCCCCTCAATGGTTTTAGTGGTGAGGATTGAGGCTCCTTGATTGCTGGGCCAGTGCACAGACATCCCACAGCTACCTCACAGCAAGAGGCCACCATAGCCAAAAAAATAGCATTACAGCTACCTCACAGCAAGAGGTCACCATAGCCAAAAAAAAAAAACAGCACTGAATCAAGTCTTTCAGTAGACTCCCTACTGTAATTTTGAGACCCACAACTGTGAGTCTTAGAATTATGAAAAAGAAATAACCAAAGTTGTGGAGAACAATGAATAGTGAAAATGACTGCTCTTCTTTAAAGTTATATTTTGCATGAGGACCTCCTGCACCCCGTATGTGGTGGGGCAACACCTACACACCACTTATATACACACTAACTCTGAGATCACTACACCTTGCAGAAAATGGAGAACTTTGAGACAGAATGATCTCAGACTTAATATATACAATTCTGATTTTCACACATTCAGTCTCACTGTTCCAAGACTTACACTTCTGAGTCTTCAGAATTCAAAATGGTTACCAGTGGAATATGTTTTAAATGCTGTGTGGTTCCTCCTGCTGTTCTTTGGTGTCTGCTGACTGTTGCTGATGCTGTAGTGTGAGACTAGACATTAATAGCAGTAAGGGGCAAGCACCTTTCTGACATCAGAGAGATGCTTAAAAAGTCTGTATTTTCACAATTTCAGAGTGCAATCATGGTGTTTTGTGTACTACACAGTAATAATTATGGCTCTTGTGGGAGTAACCTTAAATAACGCAGAGATGTATATGGAAAGAGGAAGAGTCAAGGGATTTAGACTTTATTTTGCCATTGTGCAGATCTTTGTTTAGACACCCCATAAACTAGTTTGTCTGTTTTTTTAAGAAATTGATCAGGCTGACTGTGTCATGCAGAAAAATAGTAGTGATGTGGAATGGCTTGAAAGGATGTAATCTGGATGTAAAAGTCTACATGGCAGATGCACAAGTGTTTGTGTGTGTATATGCACATGCATGCGTGCATTCATGCATGAGTGTGTGCGTGTCTACATGCATGTGCATGTTAACAGGTTCATTGGTTCAAAGGTTCACAGCTAAGTAATAGCCAGTGTGCAGACCATTACAAGCCTAGTGAATAACCCATATTTAAAATTTCCCTCCAGCCTCAAGGAGGATTATACAAGATAGACTAGGAGAGAATCTAAGGTTGGTTATTGTTTTATCTAGGTTTACCTTGAAGGTGATAAGGTACTGCTCTGCTTGACTTCTAGCAATAGTTTGTCTGGATGTGGAGTATACAATGGGTTATGAAAAGAGATGGATCATGGAGCCTTAGGCAGGGTAATGGATCAGGGCACCCCCAGCAGCCCCCCAGCAGCACCTCCCTCCAGCCATTCCAGTGTTCAATTACTTGACTATTTCTCCCCAGTTACCATAAACACTGTTCAAATCTATCAAACTGCATACTATTTTCTTCTTTAATTCTACAACGATTAGAGATATTTAAAACTTTCATTTCAAATTTTGTAGCACAAATACTAATAGCCATTTGCTAAGCAAAACAACATAGCCTCACACTGAAAACAGACTTAGCATGAAGAGTAAGCTTCTCTGCCCTTGAATATCACATTAATTGAAATGGCATTGCAACTCACATTCAAAAAAAAATACATTTGGCGGATTAAATGTACCTTTAGGCCCTCTTGCACAAATTTTTTGGACCATCTATACATGCATATGTTCTTGGATGTACCATCCTGTTTGTATTAAATTATATTCCTTGCATAATAACAACACCACTTGTTAAAGCATGTTTTAAATTTGTAGATTTGAAAATTTTTCTAGTAAGCAATGAAACAAAATGTATGAACCAATAATGACAAAACTACCTATTACATAACATTTCAACTACAAATGGCCACTCAGACTTTTGACATTACAGTCCACTAATATCGGTCAGTATACACAGTCTCTGTAGAAGTAAAAGTCATCTGAATAATTCTCCATTAAAGACATCTATAACTAATGAAGAGGTTGCTGCTGGCTTTACATTTCAGTGTACAAATTCAGTGCCTGCTGCCCTTGAAAATTAAACTGCCCATGTTACATTTTAAAAAAAAAACATTGTAAGCTGGTAATAGTGCAATAGCAAATTGCTGGCAAACTGGCAAGAGGTTCTTAGTTACTAGGCACTTCATCTAAAGGAGGGCACATCAGAGTACAGCACTCCCATTCCCCATTAAAGTGGGGAGTGCAATATCAGCACTCTATCTATATGGTGTGGAGTCCGAAATGAGAGATAATAAGTCAGCAAGCAAAGGAGAGTAGTATTGCTGAAATTGAATTCATCCTCAAGTCTTGGTGAGTATCTTCACAAGGTGGACCCTGTTTTTCACAAAATCTTCCCAAAACTACACTGATATATAGACTGTATTCATATAGCATATATCATGGACAGAAGTAGGTCAAAAATTAAAAAAGATAGCTGGGTGCAGAAAACCCAGGATAAAAAAGTGCCCAATCCTGGTAGGCGCACTGGTGCCAGGACTGGAAAAAATGACAGTGTAGCATCCTCAAAATAGAGAAACATTCCTACAATGGGGCTAGGCCAGACCCAGTGGGAGGATGGCCCCCTGTTGTAGAAGGAAGTAGCAGTCCACAAAAAAAAATCACAAAAACTGATAGGACAAAGAAGAGCCATAAAGACAATAGAGTGGACTATTGATGATAAGAAAGAAGTTATGTATTGTTACTATTATGCAAAAAGCCCAGAATTTTCAGACACAAGATATAGAAAAAGATTAAGAGAGAAATTAGAAGAAAGAAAAATACTTCCACAAGAAAAACTGCCTGAAGCCACAAATAAAAATGTGTGTTCATTAATATAACAGATTTGTGAAAATCAGTATATAGACCAAGAAACTTTGATCTGCCTGGAAAAAGAAGCATCTGAGGAAGTGCAAAAATATAAACAATAAAACCTAGAGATTTTTGAAAAGTATAAAAAAGAAATATGGACATTGGAAAGAAAGAAAGATTTGATATGATGAAATATTTATGCAAAGGCAAAAGCCAACTTAATCAATATAAAGATGGCAACCTCAATGATATTTGAAGAGAAATACAGGCAAAGGCATCCAGATATGGAAAATTTCACAATAAAAAATAATATCACAAAAAGGGACTGCAGAAAAGAAGATTATTAAAGTAGAAGTTAAAAAAATAGAAGTTAAAGTTATGGAGTGCCTGTGAAGTGAATGATTTGGTGTAGAAGGTCTAACACAGGTTACACCACAACATGAGGGCACAAGTCCCCAAAGTAAGGAGAAACAGGAAGATTGTGAGACATCTGATATAGAAATATGGACATGGGAAAGAAAAAGAGATTTAATATGGTATAATATCTATTCAAAGGAGAAAGCAAAACTAATCAATACAAAAGAGCAGCACCAAAGATATTTGAAGAGAAATACAGGCAAAGGAATCCAGACTTGGAAAACTTTACAATACAAAAATAAGAAGATGAACAGGAAAAGTAGAAAGGAGATTAGTAATGGAGAGTTAAAGAAATAGAAACTGAGGCTATGGAGTACCTGCGAATTGAAGGATGCAGTGTAGAAAACCTAATTCAGAAAGCACCACAACAGGATAGAGCAATGGGCATCCAAATTAAGGGAAAACCAGTGGAATGGAAAGCAACAGGTCAGGTGCCAGATGAAGATACTTTGGAGCCTTCCACAGGAAACCAGTATAAACATTCATGTGAAGCTGGACAGCAAGGGAAGGAACAGGAAACTGTGGAAACTGATGCAGTCCGTGTTCAGGAGTGATAGGCTAGTGAGTTCCCATATGACAGAGCAATGGATGGCACAGAATGAAATTGAAGAGGTTGTACCACAGGAAGATGCTGTAGAACTTTCTGTAGAATGCCTGCAGGAAATGGAAAACAAAAAATGTGCCCTCAGTTTAAAAGAAAATGAACTAAGAGAAGAGTTGCTTGATTTAATAGAGATAGATAGACATATTAAGATCAGTGAAAGAAATAGATTGCAGGTCAGTAACCCCCCAAAATCAGAAGTTTGATAAAACACAAGAACACAGTAACTAGGACTGTCCATGGAGATCCATGCAGTATAACAGAAGTAAACAGGATATATTACTGTGCAGCTAAATTAATAACTGATAAAGTTTTACCACAAGAACACAGGGTAGTGAGGGAGAGGAACAGGAGAAATCAAATACCATCATGGAAGTATCAAAGAGAGGAAAATTATAAAGCAATTAAGACAAAAAGTGTCACTGTTAGAAGAGTATAGAAGAGGGAACAGATCAACAAAAATATTTAGAAAGATAGACGTGATAAAAGCAATGCACACTATTAGAACACATCAGGATCTATCATGCACTATCACAATTAACAAACTAAAAATCTCAGCACTGGCAGAAAAACTTAGAAGATATACAGATAAATATAAAGGAAAAGTACAAAATAAGTAATTTATTGATGACCTAAAAAAGTTTTATATAGAATTGGGAAACAAGGTAAAAGGAATTGAAAGACCACCAAAAAAGAAGAAATAGATATATTTTGGAGAAGTATTTATGAAGATCTTGTGGAACATAAAAAAAATGCTAAATGTCTAGAAGAATTAAATGAAAAAATAAGAAGTTTAAAGGTACGGGATATGAAATGGGATGAAGTAACAGCCAGAGAGCTTGAAACAATGTTAAGAAAAGCCTCCAATTGGAAAACCCCAGCCCCAGATGCAGTTCCTAACTTCTGGTTAAAAGTATTAACATCTTTGCACGATGCCATGAATAGGAACTATTTATATGCACACCCCAAATAGACACCAACCTGGCTAAAAACAGGAAAACAATGCTCTTACTTAAGAGTGAACCTGCAAGCTACCATAAAAATTGTAGACCAATAACTTGCCTTCTGACGACATATGAGCTATACACTGGAATTGATGTCAACAAAGTTTATAGTAATTTAAAAGAAAACTCAATTATGGCAATAGAACAAAACAGCAATAAAAGAAAGTCATGTGGAACAAAAGATCATTTGTAGTTAAATAAAGTCATAGTGGAGAACTATAAAAAGGGGAATAATCTAAGTATGGCATGGATTGACTACAAAAAAGCATTTGATAGTATCTCACATTCATGGATAAGAGAGTGCTTAAAAATGTATAAGCTATACCCCTACACAGATTGATTACATTACAGTGCATGAAACAGCGGCAGACCACTTTGCAATTAAGCCATGATAAAGGATAAATTATTATCCCAGGGATAAAAATTCAAAGGGGGATATTCCAGGGTGACTCTTTGTCACCTCTGCTATTTTGTCTTGCCTTTAACCCATTAAGCTGTCTACTTAACTTATGCCATGGCTTTAATTTGACTCCTAGAAAACAACAAAGTGTAAAGACATCTCATCTTCTCTTTGTTGATGATTTAAAACTGTATAGCTCATTAGACGAGGAACTGAAAGCACAACAGCTAGTTGTCAAAACTTTTTCAGATGATATAAGAATGTCAATTTGTCTTGATAAATGTGCAAAAGCAACCTTTAAAGCATGAAAACTGCAGCACCAAGAAAACATCAGTTTGGGACAGGAATGTGATATAAAAGAACTTGAGCAAGAGGGAGTGTATAAATATTTGGGAATTGATGAAGGATCAACAATAAAACATGAACAAATTGGAATAAAACTTAGTAAGGAATACTTTAGAAGACTTAAATTAATCCTGAAAACAGCGTTGATATCTAGGAACACAATTCAAACTATAAACCAATTTGCCCTTCCTGTCCTAACTTATAGTTTTGGAATGATTGACTGGCTCCAAAATGTGTTGGATAAATTAGACAGGAAAACAAGAAGGATGCTTCATGCTCATCAAATGATTTATAAAAATCAAGTGCATACCAAGATTATATATTCCCCATTCCGAAGGAGGGATGGTCCTTCTTGACATTGATTACATGTATAGATCTGCAATCGTGGGACTGCACACATATTTGCTGACCTCACAAGACCCAAATGTAGTGAAAGTTTTGAAATATGAGGAGAATAAATCTAAGATGACTTCCCTGCTTAGGTTAGCAGAAGCATATCGACATCAAGCAGGAATGGAAATCAAACCAGAAGTAGATAAAAATCAGGCAGCAACTAAATGTGCCAAAAAACAAAAGAAAGATTATAAGGTGAAATACCAGATGAGAAAGCAAGAAATGTGGAAAATGCATAAATATAGTTGCAAGTATAGAAAACTCCTGGAAGAATCTCATGTTGATCAGGATTGAAGACAGGAATGGTTAAGAACTGGCGAATTCAAACCAAGAGATGAAAGGTTATTATCGGAGGCCCAAGATAGTGGCCTATGTACACGTAGGTTTACAAAGTTCATTGAACATGTAGGAGAAACAGACAAATGTAGGTTTTGTAAAACAGAATTGGAAACAGTTGTACATCTTGTTGCTGGTTGTGACATACTAATGGCTGAAGGACTGGATGCTGAAAGGCATAATAATGTGGGAAGACTGCTGCACTGGGGATTGTGTAAGCATTATGGTATTGAAGTGGCTGTAAAACACTGGAAACATGAGCAACAAAGCATCATAGAAAATGATGAAGTCTACATCACATGGGATCAGCCATTACCAACAGTTCAAAAGACAGATGCTAGAACACTGGATATAGTGGTCCATGAAAAGAAGACAAAAGTAGCATTGAGCATTGAAATTGCCACCCCCAGTGACTATACTGTTTTGCATACAGAGAGACACAAAGTAATAACATATCAGGATTTGCAGGCAGAAACAAGAGCAATGTGGAAGAAAGATACCCAGACAGTTCCTTCCAATAGTAGTAGGAGCAACAAGTCAAATAAAAAAGACTCTACAATCATATTTAGATATGTTATCAATGCATGTAACCCCGTATGAACTGCAGAAGGAGTCATTACTGGGCTTTATTGCGAGCGCTGCAAAGAGCACTTCTGGCTGACATCAAAGACTGAAACAATACTAATTTCATGAACTTTAATTGGACTTTGACTTAGGAATAGGGTCCATTCCTGTTATGGGATTAGAAACCCAAAAGACTTGGAGAAATTAAAAATGTGGGAATAGAACCCATAGCCTTCTACACCAAAGGCAAGTATGGTACCTGCTATGTTACTAACACTGCTTTTAAAATTTATAGCACAAACACTGATGATGGCTATTTGCTAAACAAAACAGTTACACATTGAAAACAGACTTAACATGAGCAACAGTAAACATTTCTTCCCCTGAAACTCAACATTCCTTGAAAATGCACAAAATATATCAAAATTCCTTGAAAATGCACAGTAACTCAACAGTCCTAGAAAATGCACTGACAATCAACAGTCCTTGAAATGCATTTACTGATGACAGTTTGGCAGCTGATGTAGAGGATTCAGGCTCTAGCACAGCCCATTTTCTACATCTGTAAAGGAAACAGCAATTCTCCATTTTAAATCCATGCTCATCTCTTAAAAATTGTGCAATCTGTTCTAATGTTTAGAAGTATGCGCTTCATACCGAGGATGCACTGTGCATGCATTCTTAAGAAATGTAATTTTTGTGGCAGCCCCCCAGCTAGTGGGCCCCCCAAGCCAGTGGGCCTGAGGCAACTGCCCAGGTCACCTACAGCTGAATCCAGCTCTGGTAATGGATCTAGCATGCCAAGCTGTCTTGTTTATCTGTTGATGAAGGTTTATGCTCCTTAACCAGATATTTGAGGAACCATTTGCTCTGTGAAGAAATAAGAGGTCAAAAAAGGTCTGTTCTTTTATGGATTGAAAGACTAGATATAGATCTCCACAGAGAAGTGCATAATAAATGGAGTACAGAAAAAGACAGGGCTGTCTGTCTGTCCTGATAATTAAGATTTTTAAGTTCACTGATCTTTTTAGTTAATCTCTTAGGTTTCTCAAGTGGAGTGATATGTTTAGGTAAATACATGTCAAATGGGGGACTATAGTAAGCAATGGACTGATGAGTTAGCAATAAGGAAGAAGTAAAACTTTTTTTGATCTAGATGAGATTTTTTTTGGAAATTAGCATATCCTCTAAAGCCACAGAAGTCTTAATTCTTCCTTTACTCACACACTCATGCACAAGTGTGTGAGTGTGCATGTGCATAAGTGTGTACATGTGTCAGGATGGAGTTATAAAAAAGATTAGGAAAGCAAAGGGCAACACAGGAACATAACTGGCAAGTGAAAAGTACTACACTTCATTTTCACTTGATAGAATGTTTGCTTACACAGAAAAAGGCTATAGATAGATGAAAAGTTCTGCCTGAAAGGTTTGTCAAAATAAATACAGCTGATTAAAAGTTCAGTAGATGGAAAAGGACAGTACAAGACAGATGTGGAAGAACTAGCCATGCATTTGACTTGGACTGTTTCAATTTATTAGCCTTATATGATGGCATTTCTATTTGTAATGCAGCTACAATTAGAATTTAATGCTGAACAAGATGGTAGGGGAGGTTCTAACTATAATGAAGAATGGAAAGAAGCCATGGAGACTGTTACGTGAGATGGTCAGAAGAAAGAACAATGTGAAGGAATAATGAGAATGGGTGAGCAATTTTGGGATGTATAGTCTGGCAGCGAGGGATGAAGCCTAGACTCTGGCCTGGGGGGCCTGTGATTGATTAGTGATATGTGACTCTGACTTATCAGATGGGGAAGGATGAGCTTATCAACTTCTGCTTGTTCATTTTGGAGGTGAGCAGGAGAGGAAGGAAGGCTGCTAGGCCTTGTGGCATTGGTGATACCTAATGATGTCTGGGTGTATTGCCTGCTTGTAGAAGACATGCTGGTTTGTGCTGTTGGATAGAGTGTCTCTGCTGAGCTAGTTGTTTGAGGTCACATGCTTTCTCTTCCAACGAGGCAGCCATGATGTATCTGTAAGCAGCTTAGGCGAGGGAAACTCATAGCTAGCCTGCTCCTTACCACCTGAATCTCACTGCTATAGGAATGGACAACAGATAGGGCTTCCCAGACAAGAACAAATGGGCTTTAGGAATTTTGCCTAGCTGAGAGATTCCTGCTCCTGTCTCTGTAGAAAGAATGAGACAATAGTGAGTATGTGTGGAGGTGGGCACAGATTTTGGGTAGGGGTGGATTTGCAATTTCTTTACTTGACAGACTATGAGATACACTACAGGGCAGCTCCAGCTGATCCTTACTTACTTCTAGCTTTCATTTTTATGTGGATCTTTACAAATCACAGGAAATGAAGTGTTAAATGGAATAATACTAAAGTCAGGGGGAAGTACAGAAGCCAACAGTTTGCATCTGCATTCCCCCATGTTAATGTGCATTCTGCCATTACTTTTGTAATTCTGTGATTGCAGTCTTTGCTATTCCATGGCACTGTCACACCTTTCTCAGTATGTCTGAGTTTACACACTCTACTTAATACAAGGCTAAAGTGAAAAAAAAGCAAAGGACTATTAGATCCTAAGTGCCTGACATACAGTTTCTTAACACTCCATTTTAACCTCGACAAGATAACTTATCAGAGTGCCAACGAAAGTAGGGGGCATTGTTCCCATATCCTGTTTCTAATTTCAGTTGGCAGACTCGGCAGTAGTGGTCACATTTACAAACATTTTCAAAACTTTCCCTAACAGAGTCTGCAAATCATCTGCAAATAATTGGTACATTTTACATTTGGAAACCTTTGTGCTTGTTCCAACATTTCTGGTGGGAAGACTTCCCAAGAGGCACACTTTGTTGTTTTGATTGTTGACATTAACTTTCTTTGATTCAGTTTTAACAGTCAGTATGCTAAAAAAATGTAATCAAAATCAAGTTTCAGTACTATAACAAATGTAAGCATTGTCTATGATCTCTCTACAAGGAAATATTTCAGAGTCATCTTGTACTTGTGGTTTATGGTTTGTGATGTCACAAGCCTTTAAGCAGAGAAAAGGAAGTAGCTATTCATCAGAAACATATGCATCCAGTTATTTATCTTATTTATTTACAAATTATTTACTGGGTAAGTGAGTTGGTGAATTTAACTTTTTCTGTAACAACCCAGGTAGAAAAAAATGACATTAAGTATGTTAATAAATGACATCAAGTACAAAATAACAGGAATATAGGGCAATAGTATACATGCCGCGGTGGTACGGCAGTAGCGTAGTTACCTCACAGCAAGAGGTTCTCTCGTTCGATTCTCGGCTGGGCTTGGGAGTGCCTTCTGTGTGAAGTCTGCATGTCCTCCCCGCGGTTGGGTAGTGTTCGAAAGCCATGCGTGCGTAAATGGGCGTGCCTTTGTTGAAGGTTGGGTGTTGAGCTGGCACCTCGGTGTTTCATAAAAATCTACTGCCAATCATTAGCAAACCGGAGTTCCGCTGTGGCGACCCCTTACCGGGAAAAGCCGAAAGACAAACAACATAGGGCAATAGTATATAAAGTTTGCAAAAGCTATACAGTATGAATAGGTATTAATACAGTATACATACAATATACACATACATTTTTTACAGGTTTGCTTTGCTCAGTTGCAATGTTACATCCTTAGATAGATGTCATTTGGTAATAGAAGTACTAGCTAGTATCTGGACACTTGGCATCCTTATGAATGAATTCTCCCAAAGATATTTTAAACTTACTAATGCGTGATTGGTTTAGACAAGTGATTTATTTTAGTTTGTTCAGATAAACTTATGAATGTGGCATGTAGTTTGTGAACACATCTGAAATGTAGGTACAGGTTATTCTGCCTATTAATAAAAGCAGATTCATCAAAATCCATACTTTGCAGCACTATGCATGTCTACAGGAGTGGGTTATATTGCACATGCTCTGTTGAGTACCCCACCCAGGATAGGCAATATTTTTGCTTCCATGGTAACCAGGCTGTGTTGCACTTCACTAAATTGCATAAAATGCACATCTTGTGAGAAGTAGAGACAACATGGATCAGTTGTTGAAGTCCACATTTTTTCATGGCAGCAAAGCAATCCTTACATTTGAGGATGGGTATGGAAATGTATGTTATATCATTTTATACATTTTTTATTTTGCGGACAAGGATATGTGTTAAGATGAATAATATGTTTTATTACAGCAGATTTCTAAAGATTAAGATACCACTGGCCAGCAACAATGTTTCTGAAGAGGACCATCTCCCAGAGATGGAGATAATATATGGGAGCGCCTGCTGGTGAGGCACAGTTACATTTATGGAAGAGGACTTACAACAAATGAATGTAACACTGGCATTGTGAATGTTACAGTTTGAGGGTCCATTCAAAATATGTTAAAGTAGCTTCAGCAAGGCATGACACTGTTGCCTTCCCTGTCATTTACTCAGCAATATGTTTTTTTTTAGGGGTGCAGCTCAAACCTATAGAAAACCTACTATGAGCAGGAACAGTCATATTTGCCAATTTCCTGAAGTAGCTCTGCTAATATGCAAACTGAGTCTATTATTCTTAGGTGCCCTTTAATTCCATAATCTTAAATCACAGAGGATTATTTCAGGTAAAAAAGAGAGAGAGAGAAACAGCAACGTCACTGTTATGTGGTGCCTTCAACCTCTGAAAACAGTCTTTATACTACTGTAAATGAAGTGCTCAGTTCTCCTTTTTAGAATACTGACATTCTGTAATGTGCCATTGAAATGCAAATGGAAAGTAACTATTAAGGATGACATAGGATGGCTGACATGGACTGCTGCTACTAAGGATAACATAGGATGGGTGACATGGACTGCTGCTACTAAGGATAACATAGGATGGCTGACTTCGACTGCTGCTACTAAGGATAACATAGGATGGGTGACATGGACTGCTGCTACTAAGGATAACATAGGATGGCTGACATGGACTGCTGCTACTAAGGATAACATAGGATGGTTGACATGGACTGCTGCTACTAAGGATAACATAGGATGGGTGACATGGACTGCTGCTACTAAGGATAACATAGGATTGTTGACATGGACTGCTGCTACTAAGGATAACATAGGATTGTTGACATGGACTGCTGCTACTAAGGATAACATAGGATGGGTAACATGGACTGTTGGTACAACTAAGGGTAACAAAGGATGTTAACATGGACTGCTGCTATTACTAAGGATAACATAGGATTGTTGACATGGACTGCTGCTACTAAGGATAACAGGATTTTTAACATGGACTACTTCTAAGAAGGATAACATAGGACTGTTGACATTGACTACTGCTGGTACTACTAAGGGTAACATAGGATGGTTGACATGGACTGCTGCTACTAATAAGGGTAACACAGGATGGTTGTCATGGACTCGTGCTACTAATAAGGGTAACACAGGATGGTTGTCATGGACTACTGCTACTAATAAGGGTAACACAGGATGGTTGTCATGGACTGCTACTACTGCTACCTAGGATAACATAAGATAGTTGACATGGACTGATATTAATCTACTACTAATGTAGTGTCACTGGATTAGACAGGAAGTCTGTTCTCAAAATGTACTGTCCTCAATGCCATTCCAGCCATTCCTGCAAAATTAGATGCCTGTATGTATCTAGCGGTGGGGTCTATCTTGAAATATCATGAATCAAACTACTGAACAGCAGAATAAAACAAAAATGAAAATGACTAGCTAAAATATAAACTTTATTAACTACTTGGGTAATCGAGTACCTCTGTAAAGCCGCACTGGAGTTAAAAGACAAAAATGCAAAAAAGGAAGTAATAAATAAAAAGATAACAATAATAAAAATAGCCTGATACTTCCCAACTGCATTCAGTATTTACGCCACACGTAAACTTATTTTATTTATATAATAGCAAACCCTTCCGCAATATTCTCTTTGTAATGTCCCTCTTAGATCTTAAATAAGGGACTGGAATATTGGCAGTTTTCTTGTTTGTAACCCCGTTGTGAGACCTTTGTACAGTGTAACAACATCTATTAGACCAATTGGAATCGTCCCACGTGGTGGTTCCATTGATTGTTGCTATGTTACTACTTGTTTTTTGATAGGATCACTAATCAAACCTTTTCAGTGATTATTATACTTGGAATAAGGAAAGCATAGTTTATGTGCTGGGATGCCATTGTAGTCTTTTTATGTAGGCGATAGACAAGCAAACAAACAACTAAATATAAGATCTGGTAGTCCTTTATAAGCTCATTTCTTTTTATGTCACACTGCTGATTCCTCTGGGTTAAAGAGTTGTATTTTGGAATAAGTAGCTAGCAATGTTAGAAAGGATATGCTTTTTAAATGCATTTATCGTTATATACAGAGTCAGAGGGCATTTTAAAGTATGGTACCTTAAAGTTTTAGTGCAAGTATTTTATAGCCAAACTGATTAATGGATTTATTGAGTTGTTTTACTGTTGTTTTTAAGATACAGTTTTCTTGTTTATTACTTCTCTTTATGTATTCAATCTTTTAATTCAATTGAAGGCTTTACCAAGGTGTCTGAAAGGTTAACAAAGTTTATATTATATAGAATAGACAGTTTTAGTCTTTTTTGTTTATTTTTTCTTATTGGTAGTTAATGGTTATTTTACATTTTTATGGCTTTATATCTGGTTCTTAGAAATGCAGAATCCAAGACTTCTCCATGATTTACGAATCAATTTATACCCAACTTTAACAATAGTAATAACCATAGGAGGGGGTGGATGTCATCAAGGTTTTTTGTATGTCCTGTAGGCTCAAAGGAATGCTTGTAATTATGACCTGTTTTTGCTCTTTGTGCCTAATGTAAACTGTTTCCTGTATCCTTTTTATTGAGAATATGACCACGAAAAAACACCCATACAAAATATACTTCACATTATCATGTTTCTACCACATAATATGCAGTTATATAATAAAATGCAACTATCTATACATGAAAAGCCTCATCCAAATATAACTAAAAATTTCATTATGATATGCAAACACTGCATACAAGTCAATCCTCCTACAAGAAGAGGGGACTGATTAAGTAGACAAGATACTGACAAATAAATGAAGCTTAATATTTAAGAGCAACAGTATGTTGGTACCAAACATACTATATATTTCCATGTTCCACTGACATAGCATCTGACCCCATGCTTAATCACACTCCTACAGACATGCACAGAGTAACACACACACACACACACACACACACACACACACACACACACACACACACACACACACACACACACACACACACACACACACACACACACACACACACACACACACACACACACATACCACACACACACACACACACACACACACACACACACACACACACACACACACACACACACACACACACACACACACACACCATAACTGCCCCAGTGTTGTCAGAAAGTTCCATCGTCTCATTTTTCCCTGCCCAGAAATTAATGCTGGACATTAAATTTTCACACTTCCCGTCTTTCAGTAAATACATACTAAATGCCAAAGGTGTAATTCTAGTGACTTTCTATGTTTGTAAGAGGAATAATTAAAATGTGTCCCTATGTCTTTGAGCCACTGTTACTTTTGTCTTTGAATAGATTTCTTGTGCTGTGAGGATGAGAGATGTGCTAATCTGTCCTATCCATCTCTAATAAATCATGAACTGTTACAGGCATTGAATAAAGCCTGAGATCCTCTTTAAACCTTCCTGCACAAACATAGCAGTTAATGCAGTGGGTTAATGTTGATGTTTCCGCTGGCAAGAGTGCAGGGTTTGAAGCCTCTTTTTCATTTACGTTTTTATGTCCATTGCATCCCTAGTGTATAGTGGAGGCAAAGAAGTTTAATGCTGTCTGTGGGAGGTAGGAGGTTACAGGGCAGGAATCTACTTTAGTGCCTTTATGGAATAATTATGTTTATAGAATCCCCGGTGTCTAGAGGTTCCCCTCGTCACTTTTTTAATTATGCGTCTTTAAAGCATGTTATATAGAGTATTTCTGGTGTCTAGTATCCCACCCAGGCTATATAATAAGTAAGCACCATTAAGGCATGACATGAAATTGTACTACCTGGTGGCTAGTGCTCCCCCAGTCCTACGCCTTCAGAGTTATTCCTTGGTGTCTAGTAGTTCCCTCATCCCTGAATAAAGTTAGGGTTAAATGTCATTAAGGCATGAGATAACACAGTTATTCTCTAGTATTTAGTAGTTCCCCACCCCTGATCAATGATAGGTTTAAGTCCTGTTAAGGAATGAGATAACAAAGTTATCCCTGATGTCTAGTGGTTACCCACCTCTTAAGTGCCATTAAGATATGAAGTTAAAGAGATACCCCTGGTGGTTAGTGTACCCTGATTCAATTTTGAGGGCTGTGCTTCTTAGTTGGAGAGTGTGTGGAGGTATAACAGCCATCCTAACCCCCCACACACATTAACTCATTCAGTTCACACAGAAACACTCACATGCATGCACCTAACACACAGACACACACACACACACACACACACACACACACACACACACACACACACACACACACACACACACACACACACACACCCCTAACATCCTCCATACCCCCTCCTCCTTACTAGAACTTCCTAGGCAGACTCAGATTCATAGATACACTCACTCATGCAGCTCCTGACATACACACACTCACACCTCCACCAACACTACCTGACCACTAAACCCCCAACACTTACCTCTACCTCGAATGATGAACACAGCCTTTTGATCATGTTCATTGCTGTGAGCAGCCGGGAGCAACTTTGCTAATTCATGCAGCTGGGAAGAATGTTAGTGCTTTAACACAGGTAGTTGTGGGGAACAGCACATGGCTAATGAGTGTGTGTCTCTCCCTTGGACTGCCTAAGTAGCATCCGGCATCGTCATGGAGACAGTGCAGTATGGTGCTGCATGACTTGTTGCAAAAGCACCGTGGTAGGGCTGTCTCTGAACGTGGAAAATGTACATGAGGTGCAGGCATCATGGACGTCTCGTAGTAACTGAAGAAAGTCTTTTTCATGTTGTTCAGCTGATAAGGAGCTTTTAAATGGTTATTGTTATTTAAACATTAGTTATATCAGAAAAAAAAAAATCATTCATGCTACCTTTTATTAATGAAGAAGTTACACATTTTCTAGTTAAGTAAGTTGTAGCATCAGTGGTGTCTTCCAGAAGTACATAGCAGACAGACAGAACATTAATTACAATTTGACTTAGGTTGAAAAAGACATTTTAAACAGTTTGAGTAAAAGTAGACAATTTATTTTTAAGCCATATTACAAACGTTACAATACAGTTACAGCTGTTATGCAGTAGATGGACATACGCTGTGTATATCAGGAAGATGTACATATAAAATAACTGATTTTAATATGTATGATGCAGCTCTTTATGATTTTGTAATTTTCCTTAATAAAGGAAATAGATTAGAGTGTATAAACACTTTGGATACTAACAACACTTGTGTCCCTTTGTACTTGTGTTCCTGTGGCCTTTTTTACAGGTGCAACGTTTTAGACTGCTTAAGGTAATGCTCCAAGCACACTTCTGGGACTGGATAGTGAATAAGCTACTTCAGTGATAATGAATGCAATAACTATAACATTCTACTGTTTACTAAAGGGCCACATATACACTGTTAGGCCCTGGTAGGCCTATTTTAATTTAACTACTATTTGTAGACTACTGCATTTTTTCTGTGACTTTCTATTTGTAAAAATAAACAATTTTCTTAATTCTTATATCAAAGACTCTGATGATTTTTTAAATAATTGATTGATTAATTAGGGCAGAGAACATTGAGTAATATTGGATGCCATATAGTCTTTGTACCAGTAAAATCTTGCTCATTGAGGAGGGTCTTTAATTATTATTGGAGGACAGTAATTACATTACTGAATTGATTATATTTTGCCTTATTGATTTATATATATATTTTTATATTTGATGGAAATTTGTGTCCCTTTGCACCTGCATATGCTAATCTTATCATGGGTCTTGTTGAACATGAAAATGTGTATGAACTTGAATTTTATTGTACACATTTTTAAACATTGCAGATTCATTGATGATTTGACTTTTTGTGTGTGAAGAGGCACCCATTTACTTGAGCAATTCAAGGCATTTATAGAAGTATATGTATATTATATATATATATATATATATATATATATATATATATATATATATATATATATATATATATATATATATACTTTTATTTGAAGAGGCACAAGGATACTGTTCATTTTTTGGATATTACTCTTAAAGGTGATATTAACATTAAACTTATCACTGCCCTACATAGAAAAGCCACTGTTCCTACAATTATTCCTCTGAGATGAGTCACCTTCCCCACATATTGTCACCCTTGCCATATGGTGAATTATTCAAAATCCTTAGAATACATAGTGATAGGGAATATTTTCTGAAAGAAAGTGCTACAATTGCAATGATATTATGAATGCCTAGTTTAAAATGAACAGAGTATTTAGAAATGAATTGTTGGGTAAACAAGCTTTCAAGAAACAGGATTACTTTATATGGATAAACTTCATTATAGTAATAATAAATCCATTTGATATTTTTTGTTATAGAGTACACTGTTCTAACAAAATAAGTAGTTAAAATAATTAGAAATTGTTGGCATTTTCTTCATTATGATGATGTTTCTACTCTTCTTTTTGTAATGTAACCTCTTAGTCTTATAAAAGGTTAGGTGTATTTGTGATTTTTTTTTATCTGTAATCATTTTTTAAGACATTAGAAAAGTATAACAACTATGTCTGCTAACTCTTTGAGGACCTTTCCCTGTGGTGGTTGCAGTCGTTGTAACTATAATTAGTACTAGTTTTGGTAGGATCAAAAATGTTCAGTGACAAGTTATTACTGTTGTAATATGGGAAGTGTACTTTAAGTGCTGAAGTGTTCCTGTGGCCTTTTTTACAGGTGCAACGTTTTAGACTGCTTAAGGTAATGCTCCAAGCACACTTCTGGGACTGGATAGTGAATAAGCTACCAGTTTCTTTTTAGTCACTCCATTGATTCATCTGGGTTAAAGGCTTGTATTTTGGAATGGGTTGCTGGTAATTAGTAAGGATGTGCTTTTAAAAGATCTGTTATTATACAAAAAATAATTTTACATTTTAAGGTGTAGCATCTTAAGGCCATATGGCTTAAATATTGGGTGAATTGAAAGTAGATGATATACTAATTGATTAATGGATGTATTGTGCTTTTTCACTATTTTTGCATCTTTCGTATTGTGTAATTTGACTCTTGAAGGTTTTGCCTTGGTACCAGAGAAACCAATGAAGTTTATATTTTATCTGATAGATATTTTCAGTATTTATTTTATTTATACACTTAAAATTATCAATGCTTCACCCCAAAACAAGCTTGCTGTCAAGCAGACATCATTGTTTCTAAGATGCCATGTCTCCCCTGAAAAGAGGCCACTAGCTTAGTGAACTAACCCAGTCAACAAAGAATAAAGAAACAAATATAACATGGAGTCAAGTTAAAAATAATTACTACTTGTAAGGGAGGCTGGTTCCTCTTTAACAACTTACCAACTTGTTTTAATATTGTATTTTTTAAATTGCAAAGAGTGTCAGATTAAGGGAACAGCCGTACCTTCAACCAATACCGTCTTCTACCAGTGATACTACCAGTATCATACAGTATAACATTCAACTTCATTGTATATTTTAAGTGAAGGAATCCCATATTTGAACTCTGTCATATACGTTTATGCACATATTTCAGTGCCACTACTAGTGTCTGCATACTGGAAGCTTAAATATAATGAACATCAAATGCTGCATCAGTCAAAATGACGTCAACATCCATTATTTCTAACATTGCATTTGTGTGGCACAAGGGGAGAGGAGAAAATGTTGCTTGTAATCTGACATAATACTATAAGGAGAAAAACTCAAAGCTGAATGACATTTTTATCCAAAATGTGTATAACACAATGAATGATCAACTACTGGGGGATGATTGTTTACATTTTTTTAACCCCCAATGAGCCTTAATGAGACTGTATGGAGAATCTCATTTAGGGCATCCTACCATCTGGGACTGTGGCCTTGGTCTGGTGGAAGGGCAGACATACCACTGGGAGCCTTAGAGGTGTGATAATGGACCACTGTAACAGGATGCCCCTTGGAAAATTGATCTGCAAAGAGGATGCAGAGGCACTAAGTGTTGGCCTTTTTAGAAACCTTGGTATGAGTACAATGGACCCTGGTGCAAGAGTGAGGAGATAACAGTGAAGGAATATTACAGAGAAATATGTGATCTGTGAATTAAAGTGGAAGTCCTTGACAACTGGCAAGGGAGAAAAAACCTGAGGTTAGTGTGTCTAAAAAAACAGAAGGGACAGATATGATATAGTTTCTGGAGACCTATTTCCAAAGTACTAAACTTAAATCCAAGTGAGCAACTTAGAATGGATAGTCAACAGAGTATTGAGATGGCCAGGCAAACCTAGATCATTGTAATGCAATTCAAACTCCTTCATTCATCAGACAAACAGTGCATGCTACCAACTTCTGAAGAGGATCACTGTTTCTAGTTGTGTGGATCACAATATAAGCTTTTTAAAGATTTATTACAGCAAAAAGAAAGAAGGTGTATTCTGAAATTTACATCATAGATTCTAAAAATAACATTCATATATATGAATAAAATACCTGGACAGCCACAGCATAAAATAACAAAGTAGTAACAACCTGTTATTTGTTTCTTTGGAAGTGGCATATACCTCTCAACTTTCAAATTTTCACAGGATGTCCAGATTTTTTCCTCATATTTTTGGTCTGTTCTTCAAAACAATTGTGTTTTTTTTTTTGGCAAATCACAGAGTACTGGAGTCACAAAATAATGACATGCATTTGAGTTACAGGCTTCATATCCTTCAGAAAATGCATACCAACACAAAACCTATTATTCTATCTAATTTCTAAGTTTATAAGAGCAATATCTAAAATATGTCCCTATTCTTGGGCATATGTCCCCCATTATTTCAGGCTTTGCCCATATTTCTATGAGGTTGTGAGGTATGATAGTGGCAACAGTCTTTTTGCAAGCTAATATCTTGACTGAAGATATTCCCAAGAATGCAGTTATCCACACAAACAACGTGAGAGTCAAGATGCCCCAGATAGAATGCTTTACAAGGACTACAGCCACTTGGAATTTTGCAGCTCTCCCCTCGTCCAAGGATGGCCAATGCCTGAGATGTCTAAGCACTGAGGCTAACACTGACAGACAGAAGACCTCATGGATTTCCCATAGAAGACTATATCCAGGTGCCTGTTTTCCACAGGTATCTTGATGAAGAACAGGTGCAACCTTCTAGCATATGTGAAGCACCTGATATGAATTCCTCAAGCCCCACTGGAGATGATTTAGTTCCAGAAGTCTCCAGCACAACCGGTGGTCTCAGCAAAGGGTCTAAAGAAATTTAATGGGCTCGCAAAGCTCAAGGCTAAAAAGAACTCTACTTAGAATAAATATTCTTCTTCATGGGACTCTTAGATTGTTTGCCTTAGAGCTTATGAAAGTGTTGCAAGTAAAGTAGCAGCTGAGTGTGTTACCAGCATATATATATATATGCATGTGATTTCTAATTTTGAATGAAGCTTATTATAAATAGGTGGCTATTTTCTTACCTCTTTGTCTTGATGTAAATTTTTGTTTTATATTTTATATTATTCAGGGTATAAATATTTAACATTAAATATTCAGTACATAAATTCCCTTATTAAAAGGCACATTCTAAGACCATTTGAGTGAATACAAGCTGACATATTTGCAATGCAAAAGATTAAAACAGCCCATAAACAAAGTCAGATTATCCTTGCAAAAGGAGCTTTGTTAAATGTTTGGATAAGATGTCAAAAAGACATGTAATGATTTTTGTAAATGACAGGGAAATTGGGCAGCTAGAAGAGTAGAGAAATGATTGGGAAAACAGATGGGTGCTCATGAAGAACAGGTGCAACGTTTTAGCATACCTGAATCAACTGAAATAGATTCCTCGGTCTCCACAGTGAAGATTCAGTGCAAGAGACACCAGTGTAACCAGTACAACCAATGCAGAAGGGGCAATGGCAGTTGGCACAGTAGATTAAGGCTCTCACCTGTTAATGAGATACTTCCTGTAATCAAAGGTACAAGGGGTGATTCCTGCCATCTCTATTTGTCTACTGTGTGATTCTGAGTACATCTCTTATCCAGACTGGGCTTCTTGGCCATCTTTGAAAAATCACACTGTGTCCATTGGGCTTACTCAGTTTAAAATGAAATTAAAAAAAAAAAAAGGTATACCAGAAGGCAAAATATTGGCATGTTCCCTGTAGGGTCATAATATAAGGTTCATCAGTGTTTTTTGCATATCTATGACAGTAGCCACTATGTGGTTTGGAGGGATTTAGTAGTTTCATAGTCAGTGGTGGCTAGAGCAATCTCCCAGTCTGAGAGACAAGTCAAAACTAAGCATGTAATTGAGAATGTATCAGCTGCAATGGTCTAATAAATATATGGATAGTTTTAAAACCTTCTGAACCTGGTTATATGTTTATGTTGTCGACTAGGAATAACTCCAGCAGAACTGATTTGAGGTTAATATCAAATGGGTTGGTTCAACCAGCAAAAATAAATCATGGAGAATGGACCCACTTATATTAAGAGATATAGACGTTTCTGCAGTACTACAGAAGGGGCAACAAGATTCATAGCTGATAATCTGTGAGGCAGCCTCTGTCACTACATATAGAAGGATTCCTAAAGTTATACATAGTCGGCTGCTGCAAAGAGGCCAGTACCATAGTAATGCAAAAAAATATCACAAAGCAATTTTAGATGTAGAATCCCTTGTCCAGGAAGGATGGCAACTATGTCATTTGCATAGGCTTATCCATCTGGTAATAATTTGAAATATCGGGTCCGACTAGAGTGACTCTTAAAACATGGAGACTGAACGGCAGAAAAAACTGACTTGCATATATAAAATGCAAGATGTTAATTTCTGGGAATATTCCATTTTCTGTAAGGTATGGCAATCTCAGAGTTAGTAAATATAAGTTTGTGGGGTGCGGAGAGCTTGACCCACACATTAAGGAGGTGCAAGGGGGCAAGCCCCCCCCCTACAAAAAAGAAGTTTAAAGGAGAAGAGTGGTGTCTGAGATTCACTCTTCCCCTGCATTTCTGATCGTTTTTTCGGCATATCAGCACTTGCATAAGTTTAGAGGTAAAACTACTTTACAAGGTTATTGGAAAGGATACAGTGGAATGAATGAGGCTGGAAAATCTTGGGCAAAGCTATAAAACAGGGTAGCTACTAAAGCAGGAACATTAGGTAACAGACCTGGGAAGTTAATGACATCTAGGCGATGAACAAAAAATGAGAAAATGTTCATTACGTCCCTTGCAAGTAAAGCTTGGGTGGGGCACTTACTACAACCCTCAAGAAATTAGTGGTAAGTTTCTTAAATTCTTGGGGAAGTATTAATAGTAAGAGGTACCCTTCAGGTATGCTCTTTGCTCCAGTCACTTTCTCTACTTGTGGCTGAAATTGTGACAAGATTTATAAATCAGTACTTTGACACAAATGACTTACACTCATATGGAGAGGCTTTCAAAAGCTTTTTTCTTTGCAGGTGCCCACCCATTACTCATGAAAGACTCAAAAAATGATATACTTCATTTTAAAACTATTTTTTCAGACTTTACTTCCTGATCAGGTCTGAGAACCTGCACTGAAAATACAAACCATTAACAGAATGAAACATGCTCTAGGGATTCAGGCCACAACTTTGAATATGGATGGAGCTCAGTTTACCTCAAGTACCTAGTGGTCTTCTATTACACTAAAAGAGGTTTAGAGAATATAAATATGAAGACTTCATGAACTATGATGTACTTAGGGGTTCATTCATGGAAGAGATGTCTCTTATCTCCATTGGAGTGCATTGCAACACTAAAATTGTTTTCTGCTGTTCTGCTATTCTGAGTGACTCCACCTCTCAACCCCTGGATGCTGAAAGTTAGAAACCTGTCAAGACAAGTTAGAACTGAAAAAAGGAGAGCAAGGGCAGTCTCACTTGAAGGTGGTGGTGGTGGTGGTGGTGTGGGGGGGGGTGATTACAAAATCCTGACTGGGGAAATATTCTCAAAAATTTACCCTTTGGTAGCTGTTTCATGCAAAAAGATGCCCTCTCACTGTGGGCAATAATTGAAGCTAGGCTCTTAGGGGCTTATTCTCCCTGGTCTGCAAACTGGTATACAAAATCACTTTTTATTACCTGAAGATGCAGGGTCCCGCTGATTGCACTATCAAAGCCCTGAAAGGATTATACAAGGATGAACAAATGAGACAGGGAACAGCTTCAGCAGTATAAGGTTTTCCCCTACTTGGCCATGGGGGAGCAGGCTGGACTGGAATGAATGAAGAAGTAGGGTGCTTCTTGGTTAGGAGACCTCACCTAAATGGCGGAAATATAGAGGGTGGGTGCTACAGAGCAGGTGCAGGCTATAAAGTAAACATCACTGGTATTATCTACAACTCAGATGTGCTGTCCTTTGTGCAGGGTAGTGAGTGAAACTAAATGCTTCTTTTCCCCTCTTTCAATTTCTTAGGATTAACAGCATGCAGTGAATGTTTGGATGAGCTTAAATTATAATTTGTTTGGTTTTATTGGCATGAGAAGTACTGAGAAGAGCCTGCAGAATATTAAAGATTTGTTTAGCGACTGTCAAATAGTGTGTGTTTCACAATCTGCAGTCACGTTGATATGGATGCTTAAACATGCCACACATATATTTTTATGCAAAAACTTGGTCTTTTATCATCAGGTACTTTCAACACTTGGACCAAGCACTTAAAGAAGTTTTTGAAATAGAAGGCTTGATCAGGCTGCAAAAAACATGCAGGCAGTGTTCACTACTAAATGAGATTTGGTTTTCTAGTTAAGGTGTTTACCTCACAGACACAAGATACATGGCTTAGTCCTCAACTTTGGTTATTGTCTAGAAATGTAATAGACTACAGACTTCTTCTGGCTTTTCCCAGTTAGGGATCACCACAGCGGATCATCTGTCTGCTCATGATTGGCAGTGGAGTTTTATGGTGTCGAGTTGCTTGCCCAGCACCCAACCTTCCACAGAAGGCACACACACTCACACCTAGGGCCAATTTAGAGTGTCCAATACACCTACTGCATGTCTTTGTGATGTGGGAGGAAACCAGAGCACCCAGAGGAAACCCACGCGATCACAGGGAGGGCATGCAGACTCCGCACAGAAGGCACCCCAGCTGAGAATCGAACCAGAGAACCTCTTGCTGTGAGGAGTTAACGCTAACCCCTGCACCACCATGGCCGCCCTAATAGACTACAGACTGATTGTCTAATATAACTGTAATTTTTTTCATTTAGGTTACAGCAAAATTTATGTGGAGTGCTCACTGCAGATTTGAACTTTTGCACTACTTTTACATTTCCTTGCCAGCCTTACAGTATTAGACCTCATTATATGAAATATGAAACTATTCTTTATACTCTGGTTCCTTTATATGTTTCAGTTGTAACACAATTAGTATGCATCACATTGGAAAAAATCATAACATGTATGACACCAGGTTTTTCTTGTACACTTGTCAAATCATGCAGGAGGTGACACACATACAAGAAAAATGCATCTGAGGCTTTCTAACTATATCACATTAGGGATGAAGAAATGAAATCTATGGCAGCAGCTACTCTTATTTGCTAGATAACTGTTAGAAGATTACATCTAAATATGGTGTAGGGTCTTTGTTCATATGACATCTGTATTTATAGCAATACATTTAAGTGAGGCTGAGACCTCCTTTAACACTAGCTGGTGATACTACATTTTTCTTCTTATTGCTTATTTTTAATTCCTATTAAATGTTTATTAATTAGTCTCTGTTTTCTATTTAACTTCATTGCATAGTTTATGTAATATGAATGTTTATGGGTGAATAGTGCTGTAAAATATTTAGGCCCTACAGCTGATTATACATATTTGTAAGAAAATTAGGCAAATCAAAGTATTGGCCATAGTTCTCAACTTCTTTGCTCAGGAATTCTGGACAAAGCCAACAACAGCAATGGGGGTCAAAGGCCCAAACTCAGGAACAATTATTAAGTATTATTCTAATTCACTTAAAAAGCCATGGTGGTACAGCGGTAGCATTGTTGCCTCACAGCAAGAGGTTCTCCTGTTTGATTCTCAGCTGGAGTCCCTTCTGTGTGGAGTCTGTATGTCTTCTCTGCAGTTGAGTGGCCTCTGAGAAACATGTGTGAATTGGCATGCCTTTGCTGAAGGTTGGATGTCGGGCTGGCAACTCGGCACCATAAAAATCTACTGCCAGTAATTAGTGGACCAGAGTTCTACTGTGGCAACCCCTAACTGTGAAAATACCAACAACATTCTAATTCACTTAAAAAGTTAATATAACATCAGGATGCTTTTTCCTGAAAATGAGGCAGACTATAATGAGTGATTTATCAGAAAATCAAAAATATTTTATGAGGTACATGGGAAAAAGTACGAGGCAAAATCAAGGAGAATTGGCAAAATCAGAGTGGCTGAGAGATTTTGTCTTGACTACTATTATATGATAATTTGTCTGTCAGCAAAATCATTTAATTGTAGAATTTATAAAAATAAATAGTGTCACATCCCATATTACTTCTTAAACATCTTTCTGCTATAATAAGCTAGTAGGATCTCCTTTTCTGTATTAGAGGGTGTGAAATATGATCAAAATACAAAAAAAAAAAAAAAGTTATGTGAACCTCATATGAGGACATCACAATCCATTTGCAAACATATGGCTGTAATTATAAAATGAATACAGAACTGTCAATAAAACATTCCCGTCTTCTCAAATGTTGAGACCTTGGATAAACTAAATGCAGCTGGTATAGCATGTTGAGCTTCAGCAGGAGGTTGGACAAAGACAAAACTTAATTTTAGTTTATTCTTTGTGATTCATAACACCCCAGCTGGTGCATACTTTCCCCTTCTGAACCTTCAGGCAAGGGATGCATGCCAAGGAATGAGAGACCACTGCAGTGCTACAAAGTAATGCGCCAGGTCAGAATGTATGCTGCTGCTTCTGAAAATTTGTTGTGAAAGAAATTTGTATTTTGCACATCCTCTCCAATGAAGACCAGGCTATAGGAACCATCCAGTGGTTTCTATACTTTTCTTGTTAGTATTTCTGTCACTCATGCATCAAAGCCTATATAAAAAGCAGGAAGAATACTCCCACAGTGGGTGGAGAATATTATCCCTGCTGCTTAATGTTATTCTCCCCAATGTTTAAAGGTATCATCTACAGGAACATGCACAGACTAGCCTCTGCATATTGCATTTTTTTATTTATTTGCTAATCCTGGTAAGTGCAGTGATACAATATCTTTTCCAACCTTGACCTACATTAGAAGCACAGAGTAACAAGAAAATGAATAATCATAAATTGCTTCATAGAAGACAGCATATTAAACATGCGTAGATGAGCCAGCAATATAATACAAATGAAAATGCATAAATATATGTGCTCAGTCACTGTAATACAAAAAAATAGGTAATCAACGAAAAAAGCAGCAAACCGAATCAAATGTTTGGTCATTAAAGCTTTTGCTGCATTGGTTTTGCTCGACTGGATTCTTATTTGCTGAATTTATCGAAGTTGGATTATAGCTACATTACTTTTGGTTTGAACTACCCACTGGCACACTGTTTCATTTCCTGTCCTTGTGGTTTGGATCAGTAAGGTCTCACAAAAAAATAGGTGTCAAAAATGTTTTCTTTACTTAATATTTAGTAACGGTAAGCTTGTAGTTCACTTTATCTAAATGTCATAGGATCATAGGATCATAGAAAGTTACTAGGGTAATGGCCCTAGGTCTCTTACAAGCCTAGCCAAGGTCTACCCTTATTTCCATGATCAGCACCTCTTGCCCCTGTTTAAGAGGGACACAGGTGGAACCAGTGGGGTGAAGTTACAGTTACCTATCCTATCGTCCAGATTGTGTTTGAAGAGGGCCAATGAGGCACTCTGTTTCACATGAAGTGGGAGTCTGTTCGAAAGGTGTGGTAACCTCTGGGAGACAAATCTGTCCCTCCAGCAGGTTCTGTTAATGTCACATACCAGGTTAAGGTCCTTAGAGCGAGTAACCCATGTATCATTTGACTTGAGCATATGCAGCATTTCCAATAAAACAGGGGCAAAGATTGCCTCATATGCAAGGCAAAGATCGCCTCTGAGTAGTCTGTCTTATAGAGAATAAAGTGACAGTGATTAGCTACTAAAGTGATAGTGATGTCAAGCTAGTATCACAGAGTTTTCTCATCACATTTTAATTTCTGACATCTTTTCTAATTCCTGCAGCTTGGCTTTGTCTGAGGTTCATCTAAGGAATGAAAGGACTCAGAACATATTATGATTTTCGTCATGCAGGTCAGACATGTCCAGCCAGGTTCCCCAAACCAACAGCAGAAAGTATAAGAAATAGATAAACAAAAAATAGCTGTTGAAGGCACAAACCCCAAACAATGCTCTGTTGTTTAAGAACGTCTTTATTAAGCACTTTTCATCCAGATAGTGCTTGAACTTCATCAGATACATTCTAACTCAAAATCCACACTTTAAAGTAGTTAATGGCTGTTTCTTGTGATCATACTATGCAAATTCACTTCCCCTTAAGTTAAAGTGGTACACATAATAAAAATGCATTCAAGTAATAAATTTCTTCTAAAAAGTTTGACATTATCAAATTTCATTGTTTCTTACTATATACAATGCACTCTATATTTAATCAAAAATACTTAACAGACGTACTACAAGTATAAAATATAAAATATAGAATTTATCTTTCCAGACTTTTAAGTTTAAGAACACTTAAAATCGAACACAGCTCATTTATTCCAGGGTAATGGCATGCATCCAACTGGAGTTGCCATAATAATTCAAGCTTTTCTAAATTTAATGAGTGTGCCCCCCCCACCAATGTCAGCTGTCACTTGATCAATACATTTAAATTTAAACTGGTGGTTTTCATTTTCTATATTATGTCTAGCCAAAGCATTCTCCTGTTTGTGCCAATTAATGCTATACACATGCTTGTATATTCTGTCCTTTAGCCTCCTATAATTTTTTCCAATGTAAAATGCAGGACAGCTTTGGCAGGTAGCTAGGTACACCATCATTTTTGATGTGCAATTGAATTTCTTTTCTAGGTAGTACTTTCTTGACCTTATTTTAAATGTTGTGCCTGTCTCCACATATTTGCAATAGTTGCCCTGGTTGTCTAACCTGTTGTGAACAACCTTTACTTAATATGTATTTAATGTTCCTACTCCTTCTAAAAACAACCTGGGGGACTTCCATAAATTTATTTACCAAATATGTGTCATTTTTATATTACATTCCAGTTTTTATATATAATTCTTCTTATATATGTCATGTCTACACTATATGTTGTAATAAATTTGCATCTTACAAGGGATGCTCCAGTGGTTTTTTCTACACCTCCATTTTCTTCCAAGATTGCCAATTCTAAGTTGTTTCTAAACACTAAAATAGGTGTAAATGTGCCATTAGATCTTTTTAATTTTACTTCTTCTGTTAGTTGGCTAATCATCTGGTCAGGATACCCTCATTTGAGAAACATGTCCCTGAGCTTGTTACACTCTGTCATAAAATCAGAATCCAATGTTGTCATCCGGGCAACTCTTAACATCTGTCCCTTAACCACTGAACGTTTTTGGTAATATGGGTGACAACTGGAAAAGTGTAGAAAAGCATTTGAATATGTTTCCTTTTGGAAAATTGTAGCTGTATAACATTGTTGGTTCCTGTCTTTTTTCAGGTTTACATCTAAGTATGCTATTGAATCCTTGTTGATGTTGTATGTGAAGTGTAGGAAACTAGTTGTACTATTAAAGTACTGCATAAGCTCCATCGCCCGCAAGTTGCCCCCTTTAATAATCATAAAAATATCATCCAAAAACCTGGTGTAGAAATATATGGTGTCCTTAATGTGTGGGTTGTTGTTAATAAATTCATATTCCCAGTGAGCCATAACTAAATTGAAAAAACTTGCACCAACTGGGGAACTCATATCTACACCGTTTTTTTTGTAAGTAAAATTCATTATCAAAGGTAATATAGTTGTTAGTAAGGATGATGTCTAAAAGCTCTTCTACTAATGCAATTTCCTCACTTGCAGCTCCCTTTATTCTCAACATATGGGCTACCCATTCGATCCCTTCAATATGTGGGATTGAAGTGTAAAGGTCTCGTACGTCTATAGTCATAAGGTTATAGTGTTCTTTATATTTTAACTTATTGATGTTACTTAAAAATATCCATGAGTCCTTACAAATTTGTCCCATGTTGCTAAAATATTTTTTCAAAATTGTGTCTGCCATTTTTGCACATGAATAAGTAATAGAATTACGTGCGTCAACCAAAAGGCACATAGGGGGATTTTCTATACATTTATGTATTTTAGGAATCTCGAATAAAATGGGAATCCTAGGGGCTGGCATAGTCAGATAGTTCAACATGTCTATACTAATCCTTGATTCAATAAACATGTCATTTAAATACATTTTTACTCGAGCATAGGCTGTATGCAACTCGTTTCTTTACACTAACATGTATGTGTCACTCTGAAGGATTTCTTTCATCCTTCTATTATAGTCATCTGTACTCATAATAGCCAGCCCTCCCCCTTTATCTGGTTTCATAGTTCGCGCTGGCAAGTGTTGCAATTCACATAGTAAATCTGTCTCTGGTTTACTAATGTTAAATTTGTGCACATTATTAGAATTCTTATTCAAACAATTCCTGATGTCCAGCTCACATGTGGTTTCAAATGTTGCAATAGCAGGATGTGGGGGGGGGGGGGGGTTAAACATACTATTAATATAAAATTAATTGTGTGTAACTTAATTTCTCCCAAACATAACATTTAAATTTAGAGTCCTAATAAACAATTTCAAGTCAAGAAAAACTTTCCTCAGGTCCGCTTTACTGTCCGGTATGAATGTAATCCCCTTGGCCAGTAAATCAACAAGTTCTTTTTCTATTTCAAATGGTGAATAGTTGTAAACTGTAAAGTCTTTAGTAATATTCAAAAGTGTTTTACAGTTATTTACCTGAGGGGGATTTGTTCCAAAATGCCTTACCTCCTCCTCTGGTTTGTTTTCTGTTTGGGTTTCCCCTGTTCTTGATAAGGACCTCTGGGGTTGTGATTCCACCCTCTGTTCTGAAAATTCGAATGTTCATTCGAAGAACTTGGTCTAGGGTTGTTATCCCATTCATTTTCCACAGTTTGTCTGATATTGCTGTTATTAGCAATCCTTTTGCTTCTCCTTACAGGTTCCAGTTCATTCACATCTCCCCTCTGGTGTTGTTGTGATGTCACTTCCTCCTGAGTGTTTTCTGCAACTCCTCCTCTAACTGTTGATTGATAGGTGTTGTGGCCAGTAGAATTCCATAGTTGTGAGGGGGCAGTTTTGGATATGCAGCTCCATTATAGTAGTCAATGACATCTCTATTAAGATTTTTTCATTTTATTGTCTTTTAGTTTATTCATGTGTTGGTCTATACTTGTGAAGATTCTGTTATAATCATATAAATAGCGATTAAAATTGCTCTGTTCTGATTTTTTCATCCACCTGTTTAATTTAATTTTCAGTTTGATTTAACATAATTTGGTAATGCTTTACCATTACCTCTAGCAGTTCCAAACCGTGTCTGTCAAAGAGTTTCAAGAGGTCTTGGTGAAATAATGAACCTGTCTCAAGCCTGTTGGATATTGCCAGGCTGTTAAGCCCTTAGGGACTATGTTCTGCTTTATACATTCTCGGGAATATGAAATTTCTAGTTGCAGTTTTTTGTATTTGAGTAAATAATAATCAAACGACTTTAAGTGTTCTGTAATTAATATTGTTCCTCCAGCCGGATGCCCTTGTTCAATTGTATCAGATTGTAGTTGAAATGTTGGGGTAGAATCCAACCAGTTGTTCAAATTAAAGACCCCAATAAGCCCTGAGGAACTTTCAGAGTTAGTTGATCTTGCTGGTTCACTACTCAAGTTGTTTCTCCGTGTTCTGGCTTCTGAATTGCCATCACAGTTTGTCAGCAAAGTAGTATTTTGTGTTGAACTAGTCAGGGAAGCAGCAACTGTAGAATAAGTTGCATCAAGTCACTGGTTGTTCTCTTGACTGCCATAGCTTGCATTCTGTACCTGTTGACAGGTAGGGAAACTACATCAAGTCTAGCGGATAGATCTTCCACACGTTGGAAGAGTATCATTATCATCATAGTTAAATTTCCAGTACTATCATTTGAAGTATTTTGACTTGGATTGGGGCCAATGTGTCCTTCACTAGCCATATCCAGAAACTCCAAACAAACAGCAGAAAGTATAACAAACAGATAAACAAAAAATAGCTGTTGAAGGCACAAACCCCAAACGATGCTCTGTTGTTTAAGAACGTCTTTATTAGGTGCTTTTCATCCAGATAGTGCTTGAACTTCATCAGATACATTCTAACTCAAAATCCTAGCTACCTGCCAAAGCTGTCCTGCATTTTACATCGGAAAAAACGATAGGAGGCTAAAGGACAGAATATACGAACATGTGTATAGCATTAATTGGCACAAACAGGAGAACGCCTTAGCTAGACACAATACAGAAAATGAAAACCACCAGTTTAAATGTAAATGTATTGATCAAGTAACAGCTGACATTAGGGGGAGGGCTCACACTCATTAAATCTAGCAAAGCTTGACTTATTATAGCAACTCTGGTTGGATGCATGCCATTACCCTGGAATAAATTAGATGTGTTTGATTTTAAGTGTTCTTAAACTTAAAAGTCTGGAAAGATAAATTCTACATTTTATATTTTATACTTGTAGTACGTGTTAAGTATTTGTGATGAAATATAGAGTGTATTGTATATAGTAGGAACAAAGAAATGTGATAATGTCTAACTTTGTAGAAGAAATTTATTACTTGAATGCATTTTTATTATGTGTACCACTTTAACTTAAGGGGAAGTGAATTTGCATAGTATGATCACATGACACAGGCATTAACTATTTTAAAGTGTGGATTTTGAGTTAAAATGTATCTGATTAAGTTCAAGCACTATCTGGACAAAAAACGCTTAATAAATACGTTCTTAAACAACAGAGCATTGTTTGGGGTTTGTGCCTTCAACAGCTATTTTTTGTTTATATGTCCAGCCAGGTTCACCATGCAGATAATGTGGCAGAATCCAGTAATATTTAATGCAGAGCACTACAATGTCAGCAGAGAACTGCAATTCACATAACGTTGGATGCTTTGGGTCTGTAACTACAAGGTGGAGGCTCTGACAAATTAACTAAGAGGCAATGTAACTTAATCTCACATTGAAGAAATAGGAAAATATGTAAATAATCCTGTGCATAAGCACATCAAAATGAAATGAAAAGTGTAAGTATTTGTAGCAGCACATATAACTATTCAGTCCATGGAGAGGAGCTGAGGACCCCCTGGGCACTGAGTACAAACATACAGTAAAGAAATAAAAAGAAATGTTCTGCTATTATCAAATGGAGGATAACTCAGACAGGCAGATTGACATATAATGCACTTGTGAATGGAATCATTTGTAATGAGTAATATTCATGTGATGCTAATTAGAACCCCCCCCCAAAAAAAAAACATAAATACTGCCGAGTGGGAAATGTGTTCCATGATTTAGTTTGCGCATTTTTTCGCTTCTTCTTTCTTTTTTAACCAAGTGTAGATTTTGGTTTATGGGGATTGTTTTAAGTGGGCTTGGATGTTTTGAGGGTTGTAATTATCTCCATTTTGTGTTCAATTTGTAACTTTTACATTCGTTTTTAACAATTAGTAGAAATCTGTCAGTTTTAGGGAGGTTTTAGTAGCTTTTGACAACAAGAGCCCACATAATGATGTTCTATCAGAACCGATAAGTGAAAATTATAGACACAAAATATCAGATGTGGGTTTTTATTACACCCTTTATCAGGGGGTCTGCTCTTGGGTTTATATCACTCAACTCAACTCAACTTAACTTACTCAGCTCAACTTATTATGTTGGGGTACTCTTTTTCACAAGCCTCTGAGGATTCTTCAGTATTGTTTACATATTGTTAATACTTGTTTCTTTTAGTTTATTTCAGTATTTCTTCCACTGGGTTGCACTTTGCACCTTGTATGTATATGTATATATATATATATATATATATATATATATATATATATATATATATATATATATATATATATATATATATATATATATATATATATATATATGTATATTTACTTTTTTGTTATGTTCTTAGTAGTTGCACGCATGTCGTTTGTCTTGTTCTTAGTAGTTGTATAAATGCCATTTATGTAATTCATACGTGGAGAGTCACTGAAACAGGAGTCAAATTCCCTGTATGTGTGCATGCTTGGCTAATAAACGAGATTCTGATATGTAGACAGATACACACACACACTCACACAAAGACACACACAGGCATGCGCACACACACACACACACACACACACACACACACACACACACACACACACACACACACACACAAGTGAGAGTGTGTGTGTGTGTGTGTGTGTGTGTGTGTGTGTGTGTGTGTGTGGGTTTATTCTTCTGGAATGTCTCCTGCACTCCACCCCACCCCAAACTTCTCAGGTTCAGTGATCTGTGTAGTTCTTGAGTCCAAGAATATCAACTGACAATCCTCATCAAAGTACTGAAACAGGTGCATTGAAGCACTGAAGTGGGAGTGTTAATCCTACCTCCTCCAATAGAAACGATATTAAGGCCCATTTCAGTGATTCGGTGAATCGACAGATTTCAGTTGATGTTTGACTTTCAGCATCCTATTGCCCATGCTTAGCAATATTGTTACTGAATAATATTAGTAAAGCGCTACCCTGACTGTGGGTGGCAGTTTTTCCAAAGTTTGGGAGTCATTGGAAATCTGTATTTTTTTTTTGCAATTATTTGTGTTTGTGCTAACAATAGGTTACAGCATCTTGTTCATCACATGCCCTAAGCATAAGTTTTTGTATAGAATATGATCAGACGTGGCTTTGTATACTGTGGATATGTTTGAATTAAGAAGTCTGCAGGTTACACAGAATGTTGGGGGGTCCATTTTGACATTTGTCTAACTGTTTAGCTCAGTGGGTTAGGGCTGCCAACTTGTAATGAGCTTCATCCCGTAGTTGTTGTTACGATTCTGTGAGTTTCCACTTTGCAAACTGTGTGACTCTGAGCAAAGTCCCCTACTTGCACAATATTGTGAAATTGAAAATGAAAAAGGACATAAGTGTTCAGTGACCTTGCAAGGATACCAAACAAGTAAAGTCAGTTTATGCATTCTATCATAGTAGTTCAACATTTTCAACAGCCTTCTTTTCTTTAACATCCTCTGAAGATGATCAGGCGGTATTAGGTGGCTTGTTTTAGAATGCGAAACACAGCACTATATTTGATTATTGATGCAATCCGTGTAGTATGATGCTGGGAAATGCATTTTTACAACCTGTTCAGTATTCCTTTGAATGTCAAGTGCACCACAGAGTAAACGTTTCTGACTTTGGTAATGTCAGACCAACCAAAGCCTAACTTTTTCCCTGTGATGATTCCTAAAACTTTTATTTTTCTTGTGCGTTTAGTAACTCCTCATTCATTTTGTAATCAAAGTGCACATATTTTATCCCAATTTTGATTTCATATTTTGTGATATAAAATGAAAGACTATATCAAATGTTGTGGTGAGATCTAAATATGCTGCTTGCATAGACTGACCTTCAACAAGTGCAGATGTTAAAATCACAGCAGTAAGTAAGATACTGCCTTGATAAATCCATAATACTCTGATGGCTACAGTTTTGCTGGATGCTTTATTTTCCTTCTACATTTTAAAGCTGTACTGTAGGTGAAGTGTCAGTTTTCTACACATTGTCATGGGTAACTGCCATCTGTGAATGAGTGTCTGTGTGTGTATGTGTAAGCATGTGTGTGTGTGTGTGTGTGTGTGTGTGTGTGTGTGTGTGTGTGTGTGTGTGTGTGTGTGTGTGTACAATTACCTGGAACTGTTTTAAGCAGGTAACCAGAAAAATAAATGAATGAATCTTAGTCATACATTTATTATTTTCATTTATTTCAGATAATGACTTAGTACCATTGTTAAATTATCATTGTCATAAATCTGATTTGAGTATTTTGGTATAAGAAAATAAAGTAGAAGACAATGAAGATTTCAAATCTTTTAAAAGTACATTCCCTGATCTGTTTTGCAATATAATCCCTTCTCTGCATTGCAATTAACATGAATAAACACAGCAGTCTATGGATACCCAGTGACATGAAGATATTCCACAACAGACTGAACTATACAAACAGCTGATACAAGGACAATGGTCTTCAATTAAATGAAAAAAGTGTAGTATAGTCCATGTTGTTAAAATAAAGAACTCTTCATTATGTTACATAGATGACACATCCCTTAAGAATGAAACTGTTATTAGTGAGCTAGGAACCCTTGTGGATGATTCCCTCTCCTTCGACCATCTACACCATAGGAAGAAAAGTCTTCTGTGTGGCCTAATTAATAACCAAAGGCATCTCATTCTGAACCAGAGAAATTGTCCTTGCAGTGCTCTCACCTCTTATCCAAGCACAGAAAGTATAATATTGAATATAATGTCTCCATTAGCAGGTACTTACACATACATCATTCAGTTGGAGAGACATTGGAGGCTCCCGCTAAGAAAGGTCACAGGCCACAAGTCCCTTAGTCATTCAGACCATCTGGCTGCCTTGTCTCTTGATTCTGTTTCCTTTAGACTACTCCATTATGAGCTATTGTTGTCTTTCCAGTCCATAAAAGACTCCACCCTCCCAGACCTTCTAACTCTACATACAAGTAATCATTCCTTAAGCACACGTACAAAGAACCTCAATCTCTATCATCAAATTAATAGAACATGTTGGTTGAACAGGTTCTTATAGCATTTTCCCAACCTGTGCCTTAAACTACTCTTGCAGCATGTTAGCCAAATTTAGAACACTACCTACATTCAAGACAAACCAAGACAAATGGACATTCAGAAATTCTCCCTGGCCTTATTTTGTGTGACTCTTCTGGATGCAGAAATTAATTCCTGATGTTGGGTGCTCTGAGCAAATCTGCTAATGGTCTGATTACTTATTGTTCAGAAACAACCTGTGAACCTATGACAGCTTTCTAGCTGTTTTAACAGTGAATTTTGAATTCTATTTAGATGATCATATTGTGAACAGGTAGAAGAGTGCCTGTGACTTGTTACTGCAAAACAAATGCAAAACATCAGAAGCAGTTTGAAAACTATATATCCTTATGACACAAAAAATATTGGTGACAAGTGAAATGTCAGTTCATACTAATTCATAATTAAACCTTATATTTTAAACTACACTGCCATAAATGCTTAACAAAGGTTAGAATTCAAAGATCATGTGCAAAGTAGGGTACCACCTGGCCCTCTTACCACAGGACAGTCCCTGTTTGGGCATTTGTGTCCTGCAAGGAAAAAAAATTGAAAAATGGCAAATGTCAGATATTTTATGAGAAAAAATCATAAGTTTCCTTTAAAAGTTGCTTAAAATAGTTATATTTTTGTATCTGAAACACCTAATTATTATATGGGATAGCATTAGCACCTCAAATGCTACAACAATCAGCATTTATTTTGGTAAAAATTTGATGTTCAGGCCTTTGCATTGGCTGTAGGTAGTTTGCCCTGCAAATTCTTGTGTTTCCACAAAAAACGTCCCACTTTGGTCATATAAAAAGGTGGCAACCCTAGTGGAAAGGATTTTCTCTGCCATTTCATTTTGCTGTATGTATGCTCTCATCATGGAAAGTGGGTATTCTGGTGCTAAAATATTCCATTTTTATTTTAGTTACTTCAGTAGAACTATATTTATTAGGTTTAATAAAGTTGTTTGCATGCTCTGTATGCTGAACAGATGACCAATTACTTCCTGAATCTATGCCATCTGACTCCACCTTCTGATGATGTAATAGTAGGTTGTCATGTTTTCTGTACTCTGCAGCACAGCAGAAATTGAACAAGATAGACAGCAAAGTCACTTAGACAACAGATCAATACATAAAGGATATCTACACTTTAAACTGTTAAAACTTAAAACTTTTTTCACCTCTGACAACCAAAGAATGTGAAAAAAAACCTCTTCTTGTGACTTAAAGCACTATTTAGAAGCACCTCTCACTATCACAACTCCTAGTGCTACCTCCACTGTACTAAACATGCCTCTTTTTCATTCCTCCTCACTTCAGGAATCTATCTTAAAACAACTAAAAGAAAGTACCCAACACTCAAAATTCAGAGCCGAAATTAAAAAGTACCTGATAAAACAAGGCTGGTGTACCTGCTTATCCAATGGCCATGTTTCCTATTATCTATGACATTCCTTCTTTCACTATCTGACCTTGCTTTAGTTCTCCTCACTGCTTTTCCACTGACTTATGAATTATATTGTATATAATGTGAATTCTGATAATTCTTTGATTGAATCTCAGTTAGCTGTATGCTGTAGTATTTGCCTTCTATTATATTAACTTCAAACTTCTTGTACTGTTTTAATCTCTACACTTAATCCTAATAACATTCTACATTTTTTCAATCATCTCTGATATTTTCACCCAGCCCATGTCTGAAATTGGTCATTTTTTCTCAGTTTATCTTTTTCATGATTTCGTAGTCTAATTATGGTGCTCCGTGCACTGCAAATAGATTTCTAGTTAAGTGTATTATACATGGCATACAGTGTAAAAATGCAGATGTCACACTGTAATAAACAGCTGTCTATTACACTGAGATAAATAGCTGTGTACTATGGAATGATCACTTTATTGCATTTTCATCTTCACGGAGGCCACATTATTCCAAATATTTTCTTTCCAGCACTAATCCCTTGGTGGAATGACTTACAAACTCACTGTATAGTGGGGCTCTCTTTGAGGTGATTCACACATCCATAGTTTTCTCACTAAAGGTGATCAGTCCTTTGGTAGACAGCTATTTATTACAATGTATGCCAAGCACTATACATATTACTGTTCCATCCTACTTTTGTCACCTTTCACTTGAATATAACTGTGTTTATTTTTTTTTATTTATTATCTGACTGAGTAACTGATTGTGCTGCATTCTGGTTACTTTGTAATAAAATATGATGCAGACTATATGCCTACCCACTATAAACTGTTTCTCCTCACTACTGCATCATCAGGAGGTGAGCTTGGACGACATGGAATCAAGAAGCAATTTGAAAGTCGCTCAGCAAACAGTAAATGGAAACATAAGTTTATTAAACTTAATAAATATAGGTCCACTGAATTAACTAAAGTAAAAAAAACTGCACATTTTAGAATCATAAAGTCCACTTTACATGACGTGGGCATAATCATAGCAAAAATAAATTATTAAAAAAATTACACATGATCTTTAAACTAGTACCTTAATAAAAATGTAGTGCATGGAGTGCCATGATTACACTCCAAAATCAGGAAAAAGATAAACTTGTTAAATGCGTCTGTGGCCTGAGAATCAAGCTTAACAGCAATCAGGGGTGCTTAACAAAAGACAGTTAAGAAAACCTAAATGTTAAGATCAGTTCTTATGCTATAGAATAACAGTGCTGATCAGCAAATACCAGTGGCAGAAGGCAAAACAACTTTTAAAAGCTAATAGAACTTCACTTTGCCACACATAAACAGAAAACATGGCAGATAAAAGTATCTTACAACTTTTATTTATTTAACATTTGTTTACTGGGAAAGTCCAACTTGGAACGAAGCCAATTTTCAACAGAGGCCAAGGGAGAAATGCTCCAGATGCATGTCTTTGTAACATGGGAGGAAACTAGAGTACCCAGAGAAAATCCACACAAATGCAGGGCGAATATGCAGACTCCAGCCAAGAATTGAACCAGAGAACCTGTTGCTGTGAGGCGACAATGCTACCACTGTACCACTGTGCCTTTAAAGGTATTACTTCCACAGAGGACACTTCTTTTCTGCCTGCTATTTTTTTGATAGAATTAAAGTGTTTTATCACCTCTGAAAGCCAGTCAAATACTTTGTGTTCCTGCACTATTTTTCTGTAGCTGGTAGTATATGGAGCAGGTAAAGTTCCACGTACTACAAAATGTGTGAATTTGTCTCTGACCATAACCTTCTATTATGCGCTCTTGACATGGGTGCCAAGATATACTTGTGAAGCTTTGCTCTTGAGGTCAATTTCTTGGCATCTATGTCTCAAACACATAATAAGCTGTTTACGATTGAAGACCCAGTCATAATCCTCTCATCATTATCAACCCCCTTTTTCGCTGTTGTTCTACATGGGGCATGGCTTTGTGTCAACTGTCGCTATGTTTCTTGATTCAGCTCCACTCCCCTACCTTATTTAACTGTCATGCAGGACTTTTGCCACAAAATCATAGGTTCATAGGTTCATACTAGGCTATCTGCCCTAGGGCATTTATAAGCCTAGCCAGAGTGTGTTTGGCTTTCGCCACCCATTTTAAATTAATTTTGCTATGCCCTTTTTAGAGGTTAGTATACTGTGCCTCTGTCTAACAGTGACACAGAAGTGATAGCCGGGGTAAACCTACGATCTCCCATCCACTCATCAAGATTCCTCTTGAAGACAGTCAATGTGGGACTCTGCCTAACCTGGACTGGGATTTTATTCCAGAGTGAAGGGAGCCTCTGGGTTATGAATCTGTCCCTCCAGCATGTCCTATTTATTTCAGTGCTGAGGTTCAAGTCTCTCGAGCGCGTAGCTCAATGGGATTTGGATTTTCTGAGGTGCAGCATGTCCATTAATTCCGGGTTGGACATGGCTTTATACGTCAGGCACAGATCGCCTCTGAGCAGGCGGTATGCCACTGAGTAGAGCTGGAGTTTCTTTAACCGGGCAGCATATGGCATCTGTTTGAGCCCTTTGATCCTCTTGGTGAGGTACTTTTGGGGTCTTTCCAGTTGCTGCAGGTGTCTGGTAAGGTACATCCCAAAAGGGGCATTGTACTCAATTATGGGCCTGATGAGAGATGAGTAAAGAGGTACAATGACCTCCCCTGATCTAGATGTGAATCCCTTCATGATTAGGTGGGCTATATAAAATGTTTTTCTAACCACTTTGGCCACGTGGTTGTCAAATGAGAGATTGCTATCAACTTGGGTCCCCAGGTCTCTAATGACTTCTTCTGTACTTAATGGATTACCACCTATGTGGTAATTTGTGGGCACTTTGTTTTTGCCAAAGGGGATGACTATACACTTTTTGGCGTTTAGCTTGAGGCCATGGCTCTGGCACCAGTTGTCTGTTTCTATGAGGCCCTTTTGGAGGATGCTTGTGTCGGCTGGAGAGTTGATTATGGCACCCAGTTTGCAGTCATCTGCGAACTTGGTCAGCCACAGTCCTTCTGTGCTGGCCTGTACCGCCGAGAAATATATACCGAACAAGAGAGGTCCCAGGACTGAGCCTTGTGGGATGCCACTTGTAACTGGTTTGGAGTCTGACATGGCTCCAGCAATTCTAACCATGTGGGTTCTGTCCTTGAGCCAGTTTGCAACCCATCTGGTGACATAGGGGTTTATATTTAAGCTGGTGAGCTTATCTATAATGCCCGAGTGGGGTATTGTATCGAAGGCTTTTGCGAGGTCCAGGTAGGCTGTGTGGACCACCTTCCCCTCGTCAATGGCCTTGGTGACTGTTTCAAAGAAATCAACCAGGTTTAAGAGGCAGGATCTGCCCTTAACAAAGCCAAACTGGGTGGGATCCAGTGTCTGTAGGTCCCCAATATCTTTATTTATGAGGTCCATGATGATCCTTTCCATAGTTTTGCAGACCAAGCTAGTCAGGCTTATGGGCGATAGTTTCCAGGATCCGTTGAGGCACCACCTTTGTGGAGAGGGACCACTGTTGCTGTATGCCACTCTTTGGGTACATATCCTGTAGTAAGGCTAAGATTGAACAGTAGTTTTATGTTTGGGTTTAGCTCTTCTTGGAGTTCATGTAGGACGCAGCCAGGGACACCATCTGGTCCCATTGATGCTGTGTTTTTTGCTTTGGAGAGGGCGGCTCTTACCTGAGCATCTGAGATGTCAGGGGGGCAGCACTCATTTGGGATAGATATTTTCCCTTTTGGTGGGGAGGGGGGGGGAGAAGTTTGCACTGAACCTGTCAGCTAGGATGTTGGCAATGTCTGTGGGCTCTGTGTATTTTTTGTCATTTTGGACTAATTCTGAGCATATCTGGGAATTCCCACCCAGGTTCCTAACATAACTAAAGAAAGCCTTGTGATTATCCTTAGTGTCCTGTGCAATTTTTCTCTCGAAGCTGGCCTTAGACGATTTTATGAGTGCCCATAGTTTTTTGCTAATACTGATCAGAGATGCCTTCCCTTTTTGGGATTTTGCTCTATCATGTAGTAGCTTCCTCCTTCTATTGCATAGTTTATTTATGGCTGGGGTCCACCAAACAGGACGTCTGCCTTTGGAGGATTGGGTCTTGGTTTTATTTGGGATTGCATGATCCATGCATTCCTGAAGGTGTTCATAGAATGCGTTTATAAAGGATTCTGCGGTCTGAGCTGTATTTTCCACAGGCCCGGGGGCTTTGAAGGATTTCACCTCGGTTTTGAGGCATGTGAAATTTGCTTTAGAGAAGTTTTTCACTGTGGTTTTCTGGGCAGGGGGTGGGGTCGGGATGTGAATATCCAGTGAGATTAGTTTATGGTCTGATCTTACCAGTGAGGGATACACTTCTGGTCGGGAGCATAGTGTCCCCATGTTGGTGATGATCAGGTCCAGTATGTTTTCCCCTCTTGTGGGAGTGGTAACAAGTTGTTCCATAGCATTTGAGTTTATAAATTCTAGGAACCTTTGGGCTAGGGTGTTGGAGCTAGAGTAATGCTCCCAGTCTATGTTTGGGTAGTTGAAGTCGCCCAATATAATGGTGTTTGGAGAGACCTTCATATTTTCCAGTATTCTCAGGAAGGCCAAGTGGGGTTTCTGTGTTTGGGAGGGTTGTCTGTAGCAGGCTATAAACTGGAAGGCAGTTTTACCCACAGTTAGTTGCACATGGATAGTCTCTGATGCTTCGTGCTGTGCCACCAACCTGGAGGTGTGGGTATCTTTGACGAATATTGATATTCCCCCTCCTTTTGTGGTTCGGTCCAAGTTTTGGGGCCGAAAAGCATGGTATGAGGTATAACCTGGTAGTGCTGGGGTGCTCTCGGGAGCCTTGAACCAGGTTTCTGTTACTGCACAGATATCGATGTTCTCCATGCTAAGGAGAGTTTCGAGTGCATGCATCTTGAGGTTTAGACTTCTGGCGTTGAGTAGCATTACTCTTAGTTTCTTATCCCATCTATCTCTTTGTGGATGTCCTTGTTTCCTCTTGCCTTCCTCCTTCTGTCTTTTCTTATTCATTTCTATATGACCTTTTTACTCTTTTTCTTAATTATTATGCAATTCTGCCATATAAAACATTCATCTGGCTATTTTCAAAAATGCAAAAGTTGACTTTATGCTATTCTCCAATTATTTAGCTATCCTCTTCTGAGTCTGTTAATGTACGGTGAGCAGTGTCTTTAAGCTAAGTTCTTTAATTATCCAGTCCTCACTTATGTAGAGAATGCAGATAAAGCTGATTGGTCTGCAGCTGATGGATCTAGATACATCTATCACCTATCTGTAGTGGGTGATAATTGTTAACACAGGATTGCATCAAGAACACTATGCTAGTGAATCCATCTGTAGATTATATTTCAGCCATTATATGGAACATGGTCAAGGCTGCTGTTGGCAAAAAAATTAAATATCTTGTAGCAATAAGGATACATGCATATAACAGTGGGAGGAGTTAAGAAGGATCTATATGAGGGAGAGAAACATTAGCTTACACTGCTTAGTCAGATGAGACAGTCATTCAGGGATATGAATGTGGTTATGATGGCAAGATCAAAACCCAAAAGATGGAGGATGAGAAGGTGCAGGTGAATAGATATTATTGGGGTAGTTTTATGTATAAAGGGTGACTAAATAAAATGCAAAGGCTTATAATGAAGCTTAAGGGAATAAATTGTTTTCCTCATTTCATAATGCCTAAGCATCACAAGGATAAAGAGATGTCAATGAGATAGGAAAGTAACCTCCCAATCCAGCAATCTGATTGGCTGAGCAAACATTTATTGGCTCTTTGTAAAATATAGTTATCTCTACAGAAGTACCTCTCAGCTGCTATGACTTAGGCATAGTGATATGATTTTAGCACTCAGCATTAGCCTTGCTGCTCCTAGATTTATAACATTTTTTATAAAGTCAGGTCTGTTTGTAGGTACATACTTTATTAAGTACATAAACTAAGCCTATACAAAGATTTGATACTATGCCTCAAAAACCTGCCGACATCGAAAATAGGAACACAGACCACTGAAAAACAGGAACATCTAGTTCAAAATCTGGACACGTAATTAGCATAAATTTTGAATACCAAATAACAGATAACTCTTCCTGCTTCTAATAGGAATATGGGATACTACTCAGAAGGGTTGCCACCTTTTCAAATGCCCGGAATGGGACATTTTTTTTGTAGAAATGTGAGATTTTGGAGGACAAAACATACCCACGGCCAGTGCAAAGGACAGAACCTCACTTTTTTGCCAAACTAAAGGCTTATTTTTGTAGCATTGAAGTTGCTTATGCTATCATTAATATTTATGTGCTCCAGATACAAAATAACTGTTTTATGCAATTAATGAAGAAAACTTAAGAAATACAGGACACAACTGCTCAAAGTGGGACTGTCCCTCTCAAAGAGGGACAGGTGGCAACCCTACTCAGAACTACATGTAAAAAGACAAAGTGACAAAATGGAAAAACATATAAGCACATCATCAAAAACTTCTTCTTCTTATCCCACTTAGGGTTCATCACAGTGAAACAATGGTCTGCAGAACAATTGGCAGTGGAGTTTTATAGTGTTGAGTTGCCAGCCCAGCGCCCAACCTTCCACAGAAGGCACACACACACTCCAACCTACAGCCAATTTAGTGTGTCCAGTCCACCTACAGCATGCCTTTAGGATGTAAGAAGAAACCAGAGCACCTGGAGAAAATACACATAACCACAGGGAAGACATGCAGACTCCATACAGAAAGCACCCCAGCAAAGAATTGAACCAGAGAACCTCTTGCTGTGAGGTGGCAACACCAATCACTGCATCACCATGGCTGCCAAACATGTCATTAAAAAGAGAATGGAAAATATGCAGATATTAATGATCTGCATTGTACAATTCTACCACACAAGGTCATTTATTGTCGCTTCAGAAACGTCAGATGTAAGATGTGTGTCCTCTTTCTTTAAATTATTGTTGCCACTAGTATATTGGTTATATACTGTGGTTTTCTGTGTGCTAAACAGCTTAAAAAATCATAAGAAATGAGGGGGGTTCAGAAAATTGTGTAAAGAGGTAAATCAAGACTGAAAATAGGAACCTATGTCCAGAAAGAGGGGATATCCTAAATCAGGCCTGAAAATAGGAACATTCCTCCAAAATCGGGACAGATGAGAGGACTGTTCACTACCGTTATTTATAGTCTTGCATATACATGCCTTCTGTTGTGAAAGATAAGGATGTGCTCCTCTTCCTGACCCTCTGCAATGATTTTTAAAGGATGCTGTCATGATTTTTAATACTTAGGGGATGAGAGTTATGTCATAGAAATATTTATTAATCTCAAAATTTCAGTGAATTGATATTGTCATCACTTCAAGACTGGTCACAAGTTCAGAATAAAATGTTGTAATAGAAGGGATGCATGGAGACTATCACACAAACAGTCAGAGAGCAGGAAAAGTTACTGTTAATTGACTGTCTTGTTTACTCAAAGAAATATCACTTATTTCTTTGAGGTCAGGGAACTGTTTGGGTAAGAAAATGTGTCCATACCCTCAAGGATGCAAGATCCATCTCTGGCTCACCCATACTGGGCAGAGGGGTTTGTTTACATCCCTGTGCAGGAGTGTCACATATGCATCAGACATCAACAGGCATATCATATGTTCCATACAACAATGTGCTATGTGGGGGTGAAGGCCTGTCAAGGAGACTGTCACTTTCTATCTAGGCAATAGAGGTGTGCAGAAGTGAGGAGGATCCATGTGACAGCTTTGGGGATATGCATTCCACTGTACATATTTGCCAACATTAACAATAGTAGCAAGAAATATTCTCCTGGTGTGCACAAATATGGCTTCACTGAGTGGGCAGAGATTTCTTGCATTATATATTGGCATTGTTAAAAAGATCTTTGATATTTTAAAGCAAGTCTGCCGCATGTACGTACTCAGCAGTTTGCACAGCTTGATTTTCAAAGTGTCGTCCATGCACACACACTGATTAGTGTGTTTAGTTATGCACAATGCTGTTTGCACCAATCATACCCTTGCCTTACCCGTTTTACAGCTCAGAAGCCAGCAATGCATGCTGACAAATTTAACTATATGACATAAATGCATTTTTACAGATGACAAGCTTCTTGTACTTCCCCCACACACCTGTATCTCTAAATATACTTACTTTGAAATCTTGCATCCTTGAGGGTATGGACACATTTTCTTACCCAAACAGTGTTGTATGGAACATATGATATGCCTGTTGATGTCTGATGCATATGTGACACTCCTGCACGGGGATGTAAACAAACCCCTCTGCCCAGTATGGGTGAGCCAGAGATGGATACTCCCTCTCTCCTATCCCTTCCTAGCTTTGGCAACAGCACAGTCCATAATTTAGGTATGTCAGGTGGCACCAGGGCATATGAGGAAGATGGCTTTCAAGTCATCTTGCATAACTTAAAATAGAAATTTTCAAATGTCATATTCATATCTTTTTGTGTTATGGGCAGATTAATGTATTTATCTTTAATGAATGTTGTTGCATGATCTGCCTGTTTGGCCCTTTTTGTAAGAGTAAGAAACTGGCCTTGCTTCTCTAGGATTTAGTTCCTGCTGTGCTGAGGGAAAACTCCTGCAGACATCATAGGTGAGGAAATTCATACATTGGTGCTTCACATTTCATAGGTTAGCTTGCTAGACCTTGGAGCAAACAGCCTATCGATTCTCATTTTCTTATGAAGATAGATGGACCTCCAAATGGCCTATACTAACAAGCCATTTCCTGTTACTAACTATCCATGCAGTTGGATGTTCACATTAATAAATCTCCCTGAGATGGGAAATGGCATAAGGGGTTAGGAGGTTGCATAATGTTTATGGCATTTACCTTACAAACACAAGGTGCAAGGTTTGATTCTCACCTTTAAGGGAAATTGGTTAGGCTTACAAATGGCTCACAAGAATAGTTAGCCTAGCATTCTCTGATGCAGGGCACTTATTTCACCAGAGTGGAATAGGCCTTTCCTTTAGGAATTGTTCAGTCTGTTAAGTAGTATGTGAAGCAATATCTGGATCATATTCTAGTGGCAACTTTAAGGGACAACTTATTCATACCTGAATTATAAAAACTGTTGTGGCTTATGTATGATTTAGAATGGAAAATTGATGTATATGCATTGAAAAAACTAGCTTTGAAATGACCATAAAGAAAGAAACCTTAACTTATACAGTTAAAAGATGATAAAGCCTTCAAATGTACTTCATCTGAAAGCCTTTTATTGACTCCATGAAGATCTGATATATTTGGTTTGAAACATGCACTTCTTATCCACTCATACATTCATTCATTCTGAAGTTAAAGTACCCTCCTCCCATAATGTGGCATCAGCTAATACAAATGACTGTGCTTGAAAGAGAAAGAAAAAAAAAGGTTGTCCTTGGTGGATATAAACTTAAAAGATGCAGAAAGCCATTAGGATAGAGGGGGCTTTCAGAAATAACCTTTGTCCCTCCATTCTTCTGAATTGTTTTGTCTCATACAAGGAAATACCACTTTTAAGAAGAATCATAACACATGTAGTTGTTACAGAAGCATTTGAACTTCTGCTCTCCTGGTGTGTGACAACATCATTCTTTTCTTTAGTAACTCATTCAGTCACCAGAGTCAGTACCCTCTGACACTGTTTTAGTAAGGTACAGTCCAGTGTAAGAGGATGGGACTACTAGATGGCAAGGGAAATGTTTTTGTCTACTGTATAGTTGATATGCTATTATATTTAATTTGTTGTTTTGTTATGTAGTTGTGGCCAAAATGTGTGCTAGATCTCCACAACTTTTGCAGCTTCTAGTTAACTTTTGTGGTCTATCCAAAGCTGATGCCCAAAGCTAACTATGCTGTATACATGGAACTACATGGTCACTTCATACTGATCTGCTATCATACCATCTGATTGCAGGCATCTCTAAGGAATGGGTGTGTGTGGCAGGTAGCTGGACACTGTAATAGATGTAATAGATTCATGACTGAATGGGACCATGTATATTAGTGTATAGGTATATATATATATATATATATATATATATATATATATATATATATATATATATATATTCACTTTATAGTGTCAAAATACTGAAACATCCAAATTCAGTATCACGAAACTATAATGTCGAATCCCCTAAACACCGACCATACACAAGCGGGAAACCCACAACAGCGAATCTACAAATTCCCATCAAACACACATCACAGACTACAAAACACATGCATACACCAGCATACATACACCAGCATACACTTCCCTACAAGAAACATCACACACACACAACCAAACACATACACTCACCTACCCTTAGTATATGCAGGGGAGCAAGCTCCCCTGCGCCCCACACCCCCCTACTTATGTATACTAACTCTGAGGTCGCACAACACTCCAAAACACACACATCCCAGCATCGCATATTCCACAGACCCCAGCACAAACACACATCACATACACACAAGCACCAGCACTCCCAACACTAACATATTCACACTGCACAACACCTACCCTAACACACACCTCAAACATCCCAACTCACTCAAACAAACACAAACCCTCCCCAAACCCCCCCAAAAGTACACTTACCTAACTCGCTATCTGTACAGCGGGTTCAACAGTCTTCAGTCAACATTTCCAGGTTCGCAGTCTCTGTCCGTTTGACTTTACAGGCTCGAAATTCTAATATTCGATATTTTAACATTTTGAGCATGTAAAGTGAACTCATATATATATATATATATATATATATATATATATATATATATATATATATATATATATATATACGCGAGTGTGTGTGTGAGTGTTATCAGTCCTCTCAAGGTATTTTTCATACAGTAATAATAAAAAAGGGTTAAGCCTTTACTTATGCAAAGCTGCTGACTTTTCACACTAGTTTTAGTCACTTGCCAGCAATGCTTATGGAGAAAGCATGAAAAAATGTCCTTTCAAAAAAGTGACTCTTTTATAAAGGTCAGGCTAATTATTGTAAACCACATTGGTTAAGAGGATGTTCACAGTTATTCCTTTGTTTCTAAATTGTGGGTTCTTCGAGTGTTGTGTCATCCCACGTGCCTATGTGATCATGACTGTGTGCATGTGTGTGTGTGTGTGTGTGTGTGTGTGTGTTTGTGTGTGTGTGTGTGTGTGTGTGTGTACATGTTTCAGAAGAATTATTTGTGAAAGAGAAGGATAAAGTGCTGAGCAGTTCACAGAGGGATACTCAAGCAGCTGTGACTTCATAGAACCATGTGGTTAAGGCAGGAAGCTTAATAATAACTTCAGAGCTAATGTTTTGCCTCTGAGCTTTTATACCCTGGCTACAGATAATTCTTTTGGAATTTCTTGTCAGGATTTTTTTTTCTTGCTGTAGCTTTTTGTTTGATTTTTTTTTTTAAGTGAGAAAAAAATACATGTGTTCTGTATAGTATAGCCCTAGGAAATGTTGAAATAATTTCCCACACAGCTAGGGGTATGTGCTTTTTTACAGGAGTGAGCTCTTTCTTGGAACAGGATGTAAGACAGTTATAGAACTGTCATGCCCTCAGCAAGGCTTCTCGGTTAATGAATATCTGTAGCACAGACTCTGCAAATCTTTACATCTTAATAGGTTTTTTTGCTCCAGTGAGTGAACAAGCATAAGTGTATGCTGAGACAAATCATTACGAGAGCCATGATATTAACCATCCAACAAAAAAAAATAAGAACTTGCTTTGCAGCAATGTCCATGGGACTACAGAAACGAAAGAAGTAATAGAATCCCTGTTGTACTATATTACAGACACAAACAAACAGACAGACAGACCCCCCCCCCCCACACGCATAGACACGATCATACTATGAAAGTCATTAGAAATTGCAGAAGACTGAAAGGTGAGAATAAAGGTGATAGAATGAAATAATTTCTCTTCTATGAAATATGAGCTTTGATCCCCAACAATTATTTCTTCTTCCGTGGTCAAATCAGACCACAAGTCAATCACATTCACCATAAGACAGAAGCCTGGAGCATCTTTGAATACCTTCTTATTTAGTGATTATGCCAAGGTTAATCTACTAAAACTAAGCGATTGCTAGGATAATTCAGTAGTCCTTCCACCATGACGACTGCACTGCTTATGCAGAATTCTTTACTGCCAAATTCTCTGCACAAGTCACAAAATCAATCGGATGTATAACAGGAGGAAGAAAATCATGGCAGAAATTAGGAGGTGCAGCACCCATCAGGATAAAAGCACTCCCATCAAACTAAACAAACAACTCAGAGGACAAATAAAGTCTACCAAAGCCAAATTTGCTGTAAGTTTGGCCTCCTAAGCCAAGAACAGCCGCAAAGCATTCTATAGCTATGTCCGCAACCTCAAAGGCAATGCACAATTGTGTGCAGAGCTCATTGTAAAGGGAGCCACCTATACTGATTCAGAAGATATAGCAACCCTCATGTCTGATAAATTCAGCTCCAACTTTACCCCCCCCCCAAACCTTCCCTCAGGAAATATCATCATTCCCTACAATCACTAGGGAACAGGTCCTTAATGCTTTCTCTAAGACCAAGAACATTGCATCAATGGGCCCAGACAATATCCAAGGATGCCTTCTAAATAGCATGAAACATGACCTATTAGGGCCTCTAGAATCACCATTTAACTGTAATCTGCAAATAGGCTTCATGCCTCATGAATGGAGAAAGGCAACAGTCATCCTTCTGCACAAAGGTGGGCCATCTACAGACCCTAGAAACTACAGATCCATAAGTCTCACAAGTCTTATATGTAAAGCCATGGTAAGAATTATCATGGAGATGATCAATAGAGCTATAGTAAACTTACAGACACTGGACCCACCCCAATTTGGTTTCATCAAGGGCAGATCATGCCTATTCAACCTGGTAGACTTCTTTGAAAAAATCACCAAAGCAATGGATGAGAGCAAAATTGTTCACACTGCCTACCTTGACCAGGTCAAGGCATGTGACACAATACCCCATTCTGGCATTGTTGAAAAACTCAAGAGGTTAGGTACAAACCCATATGCCACCCAGTGGATAGCCAACTGGCTCACTGACAAGACCTAGAAAGTTACAACTGGGGAGTCCACCTCTACAAAGAAGCCAGTCACAACTGGAGTCCCACAGGGATCAGTTCTCAGACTGCTCCTCTTTGGCATTTACTTATCAGAAGTCAAGGCTAATATCAGAGGTCTCTGGCTGACTAAATCTGCAGATGATTGCAAACTAGGTGGTGTTATTGAATCTCACACTGACACCAATGTTCTCCAGGAGGGGCTAACATATACAAACAACTGACATCAGAGCCATGGACTAAAACTAAATGCCAAGAAATGCATAATAGTATCCTCTGGGAAGTCATCCATCTCTGGTAACTATCGTATTGACAGCACATCCCTTAGAGCTGACCCAGTAGTCAGGGACTTAGGGACACACATAGATAGTAATCTAGCCTTTGACCATCATGTGTCTACAGTGGTGAGGAAATCATTCTTTGTTGCGCAACTTATAAACAAAGGTATGGCATCCAAGTCCAAGAAAGTCATTGTTCCACTGTATTCGGCATTTATCAGACCTATCACTGAGTACAATGTCCCCTTTGGTATTTACCTAACCAGGCACATCCAACAACTGGAAGGTCCACGGAGGTTCCTCACTAAAAGAATATAGGGCATAAGTAATCTATCCTATGCAGACCTCCTCAAGGCCCTTTTCCTGTATTCTGTCTCCTATGGGCTTTTGAGGGGGGAGATATATGCATAGCATGCACAACATTGTCAGACCCCACTCTGATGGACCTCCTGCATATCCACAAAATAAACAGTACCAGGTTTACCCATTCTAAAGACTTAAACCTTGCCTGTGATATAAATAACACCTGCTGGAGAGACAGGTATGTATCCCAGAGACTACCCCATTATGGAACATGCTCCCCATCCATGTGAAGCAGAGGTCCTCAGTAACTGAATTCAAGTGCAACTTGGACAATTGGATGGGAAAATGGAAATTCATTCCTGATTTGGGATCTATGTCTCTAATGCAAACAGGTAACCTGTAAATGGTTCATCTCCCAGGCCCATGCTTACACTTATCAAGGGTATCAGAACTTGTCAGAGATTTAGGCTGCATGGTGGTCATTAGCCTAGTAAACACCTATGAGCCTAAGTAAACAGCTGCATAGATGCATATGGCCCCACCATAAGAAAATATATTGCCAAATTTAAAAGTATACCCCTGTGGTGGAACCTAAATATAAACCGGCTCTATAATAAATGAAACAGCTCATTGTATACAACAATATATATACCTCTCAAAATGTCAAAAATGTTCTTGCTAAACTAAATAAGGAATTCCAGATAGTAATCAAATCAATCAAAGCCAGGTATGATGCAAAATAGCTACCCAGGTGAAGGATGACCACAAAAACCTTCTTTAAGTATGTTAAAAATCTAAAAAGCAATGCCCAGCAGTATACAGAGATAATAGTAAATGATATCACATACCCAGGAGCAGAAGACATTGTCAGTCTACAAGCAGAAAAATTTAGCTCAAACTTCAATCCCCCTCTCATGTGCAGTATTCACAAATTACATATCTACACCCCTCAAATCTCCCAAGAAAAACGTTGTCAACAAACTATCTAAGACCATGACCAAGGTCTGTGGTTTCAGATGCATACCAGGCTGCCTACTGGTCAGCCTGAAACAGGGACTGACTGATACCCTACAAAAGTTATACAGTATCAGCCTCAAAACAGGCTTCATTCATTCCATGCACAAAGGTGGGGCTTCAATGGACCTGGGTAGTTATAGACCTATAAGGCTGACCAGTGTCATCTGTAAGGCTGTGGGAAGGATCATTATGGAATGAATTAATAAGGGTATAGGTAAGCTACAGACTCTCAGCCAAACTCAGTTCAGATTCATCAAAGGTCAGGTCCTGACTACTTAACCTGGTTGACTTCTTCAAATAAGTTACTGAAGCAATGGTTGATGGCAAGAGAGTGCACAGCATATATCTAGACATTGCAAAGGCATTCAACACCATCCCATACACAAATTTGTCCCTGCTAAATGTAAATCCCTGTGTAACTCATTTGCTAGCAAATTATCTTACAAACAGAACACAGGAAGTTAGGGTAGGTGGCTGTACTTCCCCCAAAAGACCGGGCAATAATGATGTACCCAGGGTTCTTTAGCATTTACGTCCTGGGTGTCAAAGAGAATATTAAGGATTTGTGGCTGACCAAGGTAGCAGATGCAGATGACTGCAAACTTGGTGCTATGTTAAACTTTGCAGAAGATACCAAATTCCTCCAACAGGACCTGCCCCAAACAAATCACTGTTGTCAAAACCATGGACTAAAACTAAATTCTGAGTGTATAATCATATCCTTTAAGAAGCATGGCTCACCCTGTAATTATCACAATGACAACACACCCCTGAAAACTGAACTTGTAGTTAGGGATCAGGGACCCTATGTCGACAATGAACTTAACCTTTATGCTGTATCTACAGCATATGGAAGTATGCTACAGCAGGCTGGAAGTTCCGCATGGATATGGAAGTATGCTACAGCAGGCTGGAAGTCCAACATGGATATGGAAGTATGCTACAGCAGGTTGGAATTCCCTCATGGATATGGAAGTATGCTACAGCATGCTGGAAGTCCTGCATGCATATGGAAGTATGTTACAGTATGCTGGAAGTCCTGCATGCATATGGAAGTATGCTACAGCATGCTGGAAGTCCTGCACGCATATGGAAGTATGCTACAGCAGGCTGGACGTCCTGCATGGATATGGAAGTATGCTTCAGCATGCTGGAAGTCCTGCATGCATATGGAAGTATGTTACAGCATGCTGAAAGTCCTGCATGCATATGGAAGTATGTTACAGCATGCTAAAAGTCCTGCATGCATATGGAAGTATGTTACAGCATGCTGGAAGTCTTACATGCATATGGAAGTATGCTACAGGATGCTAGAAATCCTGCATGCATATGGAAGTATGTTACAGCATGCTGAAAGTCCTGCATGCATATGGAAGTATGTTACAGCATGCTAAAAGTCCTGCATGCATATGGAAGTATGTTACAGCATGCTGGAAGTCCTGCATGCATATGGAAGTATGTTACAGCATGCTGGAAGTCCTGCATGCTGCTATAGTTTCACTTTTGCTCCAATATGTATTTTTGTCAATGTCTTCCAGACACTGCAAAGGAGGTAGTGGTTCACACACATTTATTAAAGGCATTGCCCATTGTACACTACATTTTCACTGCCACTGACATGTCCAGCTGGTATCCTGTTGCTAATGGCTGCCATACTGACTACTGTTCCTGGGGTGCCTGGGGGACAATGGACATTATTTCTCCCCTGTGCACTTGGTTATTGAAGCTGTAGGTTTGGTGCTGCATGCTTCTCTATACCCACAGTGAATTCTCTGCAGCTGAACTTCACTTTGGCATGTGTCCTCAATCAAATGTACCCATAGGGAAATATCTCACAGCCTGGCAGCCTGAACCTATCTTATGCATGCATGTGGGTAAGTAATTACATGCCTTTTTAATTCATATTTTGTTGTTGTTTTGTGTTCATAAATGTTAAACAGTGTGCTTACATTTGCTTTCGTAGTTAATCCTTTCATGAAGCAGTTAATGCATTTTTTGATTATGTTGGTCAGCATAGTGTGTCTTGTTCAATCTATAATAATATAATCATGCATCCACATAAAAACACATACACACTCACTCACACATAGTTAATATATTGATATCTATATATCTATAAATTTACATTTAACAAACTGCATTGCATAGAATGTTATTATACTGGAAAACATTTCAGTGAACCACATTTAGCAAGCTCATGTACCACTAGGGTCAAAATGTTTGCTCTTATCCATATTGTTGAGCATATCAGAATCAGTATATTTAAAATTTCTGGGCATTGTGTAATAGTGAAGTGGCATGCTCCCTTATTCAAGTATATTTCATTTTTTTACCAAAATGTTTTTATTCATTTTATAACACAATAACTTAACAGTATAGTAACAAGAACAAACAAACTATCAATGTCCATAATAACTTTATATAGCAATATACATAGGAGAATGCTTAATAATTTTCTAATAGATTAGACAATTTTGTCCAAGCAATTAAATGATGGGTTGTGTTGTTAGTCATTGCTTTTATACTAGCAATCTCATTCTTACAAATGTATTTCACAAGATGAATAAACTCAGCTTTAAAGACAGGAGTAGATTGAGATTTCTAATTTTTAGTAACAATTTTCCTTGCTATAGAAAGGATAGACCATAGTAAAAATGTTTGTTTTTTTTTGTTTTTTTTTTTATGAATGACTTCAGAAACATTGACAAGGATAAGGGAGTCAGAAATTAAACAGCTGTCATTTCATAGAGCTTTACAAAGATATTTAAAGTTTAACCAAAATGGGGAAATTATTTTGCAATTAACAACCATATGTATCCAGTCAGCATCAGGGTGTCCACATCTCCAGCATTTCATTTCATCTTTCTTGTACATCATTGTTAGTCTATGTAGAGTGAAAAATTCCAATGTGTATGCAAGCCAGAATAGGGAAGATGTAGATTCCTTCACTGACTGTAAACAAAGTTTTTTATCTTTTTCTGAGAATACTTGTCTATTAACTTCACTTGAGTAATTCCAAAAAGAAACATCTGTTTTGCTGAAATCATGTCTGAGACTTTTATAAATAACAGATATGTATGAAGTATTCTTGGGTGAGCTATTAATAATTTTTTAGATAAAATTCAAGATTTTTAAGTTACTCTTGTTGTATGCCTCTAATGAGGATATGAGCTTAGTAAGTATAAAATCCTTACAAGTTTGGATGTCCTGCCAATTGCAATTTTGCAGACTATATCTGCTGATCAAATAGTCTGCAGAACTTATTTTATTAGCTGAGAGAAACTGCTTCCAATATAATAATAGATCACTCTTCTTAAATTCTAACATTTTCTGAATATCAAAATATATCAACCATTCATCTGTGTAAGCAATAAGAAGCATAATTATTAATAAATTCTTAATTAATTGATTAGAAAACATAAGCTTTTTAAACAACAGCAATATTTAGTTTATAAGAGGTGTGAAAACAAGTTTTGACCTTTTACTTTGAATGTATATTTTTAAAATCCATATAAAGATGTTTGCATGTATTTTAGTATTTGATTCAAGCAATGTTTTATTACTGTTAAGAAGTAAGGTTTCATGTATTGATTTCCAATATGATCTATAAAAAGTATTATTCCAAAGCAACACTATGTTAATAAATGCAGAGTTAAAAATTAATATTTGGAAACCATATACCTCCTTCATCCTAGCTTGTGGTGTGCCAGAGAAGAGACATTATTAGTTTTTTTGGGATACCAAAAAAGTCAAGTAATAAGTTATTAATTTTCTGTTTAATTTTGACAGACGGGGGAATTATTAGAGCTTGAACAATGAATAAGATTTTAGGTAACAGTATCATTTTGATTAAAGTTAGTCTGTCTTCAAATCTGAAGAAGAGTCTGTTCCAACTCTCTGTTAGATTAGTAATTGGGTTTATAAGTTGTTGGTAATTAGATGTGAGCGATTTTTTATAATTAGATTCAATAATGATACCTAGATATTTAATATGTGTGCCCTCCCAGTTTATATCTCTTTTTGATCTAAGTTTTATAGTAACATTTTTATTCAAAACGCCTGAGTTTTGTTGTGATTGAATTTTAGACCAGAGATGTTTGCAAAGGAGTCTAGATTATGTAATAGGTGATCTACCAAGTTTTCAGTATCATTAGAAGTTACTAGGTCATCAGCAAACAGCTGTATCTTGGGGGATAATTTGTCTGATGCTTTATATCCTTTAACACTGTTATTATTTCTAACATAATTTGCAAGAGGCTCAATAGCCAGGGCAAAGATAATAGGGAGAGGGGGCACCCCTGTTTAGTTCCTCTTAATATTCCAAATGGGCTAGATAGATAGATCCAATCTTTACATAGGCTATGAACCTTTCATATAGTTTTTTAATTAATCCTATAAAGTTTGGGGAGAAATTGTATTTTGCATAGCTTTAAAACGGATATGACCAACTTAGGGAGTCGAAAGATTTATCTATATCAAGGCTTAAAATAGAAAGCTCATTTTTTCTTGTTTACTAAGTCTATGAAGGACAGGAATCTAATTATATTGTCTTGTACCTTTCTGTTTTTGATAAACCCAGTTTGGTCTTCGTGAATGAATACTGAAAGAATATTATTTAATCTGTCTGCTATGACAGACATAAATATCTTGTAGTCAATGTTAAGCCAAGAGATTGGCCTGTATGATGTGCAAAGGTTGGGATTTTTATTTGGTTTTAAGATGGGAGAGATAATAGAATATTTCCATGAGGGAAGGATGTTTGCTGTAGTTTTAACTTCTTGGAATGTACTGAGTAAGATTTTCAAGATGTTATCAGGTAAGAGTTTGTAAAATTCCAGAATTAGACCATCCAGCCCTGGTGCCTTTTTTGTCTTAATATTTTTTTATTTGCTCCTTTAATTCTTTAAAGGAAAAGGGTTTATTTATGTTATTAATATTGTGTTTGGATAGCTTCTTTTGAATATTATTAGCAAGAAAGTTGTCTATACTTTTGTTGTCACTTGTAGATGAGTTATTATTATTAATATTCTTGTAATAGTTTTTAAAACATAATACAATATTTTTAGCTCTGTAACTTTGATAGTCTGATTATTTCTAGTGTGTATTATTTCTTTTATATGACTTTTCTAATTTAAATGTTTAGATCTAATTGCAATACTGTGCATACTCTTGAGATTAATTGAATAGAATTGTAATCTGATTTTTTCCAGATTTATTGATATTTTATGCTGCATGATATCCTGCTATTCCTTGTTCAATTTACATATGTCAGCTAATGCAGATTTGTCATTTGATGTAAGTTTTAGTTTTAGTTCATCAATTTCTATTTGTATATTTACCAGTTTTTATCCCACCTTTTCCTGTTATTTATATACCAACTTTTGACTTTATCATGTAAGACTACTTTTAAAGTATCCCATAGGATAATATCTGAAACTCTCCATTATTATTGGCATATAGGTAAAGCTTTACTTCATCTAGAAACCATTCTTTAAATCCTTGTACTGTTGCTAGATAAGCAGGTAGCTTTTGGCAGAAGTTTAAGGGGTCAGTATTAATGAAGGTGACAGCATTATGGTCAGACATAGGACATGATGTCAGCATTACATTATCAGTTTTGGCCAGTAAAGAACTGGTTAAGACTTTGTCTATGTTGGTATGTGTGCCAAATCTGTAGGGGTAGTGAGAATACTTCAGGGAGGATAATATTTTTATACTTTCTATGTCAATTATTTTTCTGTCTTTTATGTAGTTGTTCAAGTGTTTGGCAACAGGGGACATCTTGAAGGACTTGGAGCTTGTGGTATCAGTGGAGGACAAGATACAATTAAAATCACCTGCTAATAGTAACTCACCTTTAGGCTTTAATGTTATGGTGTCTAAATGTTTTTTTCACAGTTTTAGTCCCAATACCTGGTATCCAGTAAGTGTTTGCAAAAGTGTACATCTTTTTATCTAGTTTTAGTATGACTAAAGCAAGCATGCCATCATTGCTTAAGTATGAGTCAACTATTTCTGGAATACTCATTGATTTTATGTGTAAAATTAGGACACCTCTTCTTTTGTGGTTGTACTTTGAATTTACCAAAATCTTATAATCCTTGAAGGTTAATTTGTTTAGATTTTCTGATACTAAGTGGCATTCCTGAATGAATGCAACACCTGCTTTATGTAACATTAAATATTTGTTGACACTACTCCTTTTCATGGGTTTGTTCAACCCATTGACATTAATAGATATAATGTTAAAGACAGGTTTGTCTCCCAGAGGCTTCCCCATCTCTAGAATATACTTCTTCCCATTCATGTCAAATAGAATACCTCACTGACCCTCTTCAAATACAATCTTGATGAATGGATGGGAAACCATAAATCTGTCCCATGGGTTCCACCTTTGTCCCTTATTGATAGGGGTGACAGGTACTGACTGAGGTTTCTTTTTTTTTGGGGGGGGGGGATAAACTCTTGGCTAGGCTTGTAAGGCCCCCAGGGCCATTAGCTTAGTACTCTCCTATGATAATATGATCCTATATTATCATTTGATAGAAACTGCTGTTATAAGTAAAATTGAAAAGTGCTTTCCTTCATTCATTATGACAAATACATTTTTTAAAACTGTTACGGACAATATAAAAGCCCTAAATTTGAAAATAAAACTATATATTTTAATAACCTTCTGCATGGATATACTATATCCAGACTTACTATATCTCTCATAGAAGCCACAAACTAACTCTCTCATGACATCTAGCGGGAATTTCTAGCTACTGCAGGTTAATAGCAAGCAGAAGGGAAACTGCATGTACATTAAAAACAGACAAAAGGAAAAATTCAATTTAATATACTATGTATGCATGAACTAAGAACAGGAAGCTGTGTACAATTTCTTAACATTTTTTTATCTAAACAGACTTAGATAAATTGATTAATATTAATAACTATTTGTTGCTTTGAGTAAATACAGGACTGTAATGTTATTAAAGCAGACATTTAAAACTGTCACTGTCAGAAACATATTTGTAATTTGTATTTAAATATAAATGTAATTCAGATTAAATAAATCACTATTTACAGTAAAACATATGCTTATAGGACTTTTTCGATAAAAAAATAATTGCTAAATGAATGAAAACACAGTTCAAACAATCATTCTTGAATTTGACTGGCTGTTAGAGTTCAGTGAAGAGAAGTAGGTTCAGAGGTCACGCCTACTTCTTGGAAGACAGCACAGATTGTTCTCATGAGTCTATGAGCTAACTGAAGACTTTAGAAGCTTGAGCTTGTCACAAAAGTTGTCAAAATTCCATCAAAAAAGTAAGTAGGCCAAAATTTTCTAGTGAAGTGAAGCTTTTAAGCATAACTTCTAAAATGATGAATATTTAAAAGAAAGGCTCTGAATAACTAACCATACACATCTATAAGATATATTAGCTAAATAGAGCACATAGCAGAAGTTAAGTAGTAAATGTATATATAATAATAAAATGTCACCACTTTCTTTTTAATTACCTAACAGCAACATTTATCGCTCCTGCAGTGATTAAATACTATGACAATAGTACTAAAACAGAAAGGGAAGGTGCATACAGGAAGAAATAAGTATAGGATATAAAAGAAATATATATAAATATATGAAATGAGTAAGTGATTTTATACCATTTCACTAGTGCTATGCCATGTATATAAAGAATTAAAAGTATAAAATACTAGTTTGCAGTTGGATAAGATTTTGATTTACATGAATTTTGAATAATATATATTATCTATAAAGTTAGCTGTGTTATGGGAAAGATAACAGGAGAAAAAAAAGTTACATTACTTTCTGTGTATGATTTCACATTATTTAGAAGGGAGAAAACAAAAACGTGCATGAAATGTGAAGTTAGGTATAATAATTTGTCTCTGGGTTTCTTTTTTCTTTAATAGTCCACTCATTTGTTGAACCTTGTCTTTTTAAGTTCATTGAAGAATCCATGGGGTCAGGTGGACTTAAAAGGTTCTTTTTTTGGACAAATGTGGATGCTTCTTCGAGACAGTCAAAAGTTTTCTTTTCTTCTGACAGGGATAGTCTTATTCTTGCTGGGATTATGAGTTGTGCTTTGACTCCTTCCTTTTTTAAATTATTTTATTACAGGGACACATGCTTTTCTTTTGGACATTATAAGGGGTGAAAGTCATTGCCAAACCTGATAGTTTGGTGACCAATTTTTAATGGAGCAAGGGCACAGGCAGTTCTTAAAACAAGGTCTTTGTCTTGAGTTGAGATAAATCTTACAGTAATAGATCTTGGATGGCTGTTTTTTACTGGATAAAGAAGTTGTAGTTAAAGACCTGTGTGCCCTTCCTATCCTGAAGGAGAGTGCTTCAGGTAGGTTTAGGATTTTAGGAATCCAAGAAGTCAGGAAATTAATTATATTGTACCCCTCTATTTGCTCTGGGATGCCATAGATTCTTATGTTGTTTCTCCTTGTTCTATTCTCAATGTTGTCTATATTTTCAATGAGTCTGGTGTTTTCTTGAAGAAGAAAGTCTATGTTTTTCTCTCTTTCTGTTAATCTGTAGTCTATATATGTTACAGAATATTCCAAAGCAGCATTCTGGGCAGTTTGTTGTTTAAGGATTTCATTTAATAATGTTATTTGTTTGGTGGAATTTTCTTTTATATTGTCCACTTTTAAGTTTACTTTGTCTATTTTATCCACAAAGTCTTGAACTATAGCAAAGATTGCTGTATTTCTTTCTTCATTGGAGTTTGTTGCTGAAAAAATTTGGAGCTGCTTATCTTTCTTTGTGAATGTGGTTTCAATGTCCCTTGTATTCGAAAGTTTGACAAGAAAATATAAAAAGTTTACCTTAAAAATTACACCAACTTGTAACTTACGACTTCCAGAATCTGATTTTAGTAGTTTCAGGTCTTTGTTGGTGAAATTAAATAAAAAATCCTGTCAGGAAAAAATGAAGACTACAGAGCTCAAGAACTCTGCTGCTTTCAGCTTGCCATCCAAACCACACCCCAAGCATGTTACATTTCAGTGTGGCAGTCAGTTGTATTTTCAGACATTGTGTAACAGTGAACTTAGGGTAATTTCTGATTTCTCCACTGTTGTACAATGTAATTGTATGTTAAATACCACTGTATGGCATGATGCAGTGGTATAACTAAAGCCTATGTACTATAATGTGGAATTACACTCCACAACTCGAACACAGATAACTTTTCCCATCACCCAACTCACGTATCTATCTATCTATCTATCTATCTATCTATCTATCTATCTATCTATCTATCTATCTATCTCTTTACTATCTCCAAAATTGTTCTATAGAGAAAAGAATGAAAAGCCCACAAACAGTGAATTATTGCCAGCATACTATCATATGTTATTCTAAATAGTTACTCAATACAAGCACTAATGCAGCACATCAACCCTGCTATACAATAAAATGAACACTCAGTAAGTTTAATGGAGGCCAGTTAAATGCAGAACAATTCTTTTTCTCATGCCAATATGCACGCTTAGTACATGAAGCTTGAATTTCAAGTACTTTTTGTGCATGTCATACCTATCTTTGTTGTCTCTATTCTTATTACAACACTTTTTTTCTTATTGTATCTTATATTTTAGTAATAGTTTATTTAAAAAACAGAGTAATCGGTATCACATGAAAATGTAGAGAAACATACCAAGTTGTGCAGAAAAGAGATATTGTTGATTATCAATGTCAGTAGATGAGAAGACTTTACCAAAGTTATCCAAAAATATATCATAAGTTACACAGTGAGAAAAAGATAAACAGATATAAAGATATATATTTATTTTCAGTCCATATAGAACTAATATGATATTTCATGAGAGCTGCAGGTATTACAATGCTAGTGTAGGCCTTGAGAGCAGGAATAGCAGTCAAGTTGCTCAAACATACCTGTGGCAAACTGGACACACTGAAAGTATCTACTAATTTACCAGCCTTGGAATAAGACATTTCTGTAATTAGGAAGCAAAGACGCATTTCCAAAATGTGTATGACATCTACATCTGGAAGCAAACATGATGGACAAGAACTCTTTAGCATGAGAAAATGAAGGTGAATTTAAGAGATATAAAACAGGCATTGTATATGTTCATCACATGAGCATGAAGAAGTTCAATTGTTTGGAGGTTTTGTTTCAAGATGGGTTCCCAATTTGGGGGTATAGTCAGACTGTGCAGCATACTCACATCAAGATAAAATGTATCCATAGATTTAAACTCCAAGTAAAATCTGAAAATTTGTAAACTTTTGGAAGAGAATGAGGTTTCTTAAATGCATTCTAAAAACTGTGATAAGGCAAACCTTATCAAATGTAACATGTTACAATAGATTTTTGATAGAAACTAAAATAAGAATTTGAATGTAGTCGTGGGAAGCCGTTGTCAATACAAAAATCACTAGCAAAAAAATCTAGATATTGGTATGAAATGTAATACTTTCAGGAAAGTCATATAAGGAAAAACAACATAGTGAGATTACTTTGTTAATTTAAATATTAAGATTATCACTGGCAAGATGAAACAGCTTGGGAAATCCCTAAAGGCTTACCAATATCAAAAGTACCAAAAACATATGAAAAGCTTTCATCTTTTGTAGAGAAAGGAGCTAGTTTCATCTTCTTAAACAGTATCTGTAAATAAAAGAAAGAAAATCAGGAGGAATATCCTGCCCCCCCCCTCCCATTAAGGAAACCACCATAAAAAACGTCTCCAAAGCTAACTTCATGCTTCTTAAGACAGAAGTGGCAAACTTCACGACATCCATACAGATGAAAAGTAGAGGTATGACTGCTGAATCCTTTACAACTGTACTTTATAAGCACATACACGAATGCATGGATCATGCCATCCCCAACAGAACCAAGACGCTATCCTCCAAAAAAGGAAGCCAATCTGGTGGTCCCCTGCCATAAATAAACTCTACAACAGAAGGAAGAAGCTGTTGCAAAAAAGAGTAAAATCCCCTGATTGCAGGAACTGGTCAGCCTCAGTAAAAAGCTGAGATCACTCATAAAATCCTCCAAAGCTAGTTACAAAAATAAAATCACCACTGATTCTAAAGACAACCACAAAGCATTCTACAGCTATGTCAAGAATCTGAATGGCAACACTCAGATCTGCTCTGAGTTACAGCACAATGGCACTAGATATACAGAGCCAACTGATATTGGCAACATCCTGGCAGATAGGTTCAGTGCAAACTTTACCCCCCTCACCCACCAAAGGGCCCTTCTCTATACCGGAAGAATGCAAAGCCCCTGTAATCACGAAAGCACAAGTAAAGACTGCACTCTCCAAAACCAAAAACATAGCATCCATGAGACCAGACAACATCCCAGGCTGTGTTCTGCATGAACTACAGAACAAACTGGCACCCCACCTAAGTACCATGTTCAGTTATAGCCTCATTTCAGGCTTTATGCTTACTGAATGGTGCACAGCGACGGTTATTGCACTCCACAAAGGGGGTGCCACCACAGACCCTGGGAACTACCACCCCATTAGCCAGATGAGCCTGGTCTGCAAGGCCATGAAATGTATCATTTTGGAGCTTATAAACAAAGACATAGGTAACCTCCAAACACTGGACCCCACTCAGTTTGGGTTTGTAATAGGTAGATTATGTCTCCTAAACCTGATTGACTTCTTTGAAGCAGTCACCAAAGCTGTGGATGAGGGTAAGGCGGTGCACACAGCCTATCTTGACCTCGCCAAGGCTTTTGACGCCATCCCCCATGTTGGAATTATAGATAAACTCACTAAACTGGGCATAAATCCCTATGTCACAAGATGGGTGGCCAACTGGCTCACTGGCAGAACCCATACAGTGAAAGTAGCCCACTGCAAATCTGACTTCTGACCAGTGACAAGTGAAGTACGACAGGGCTCAGTCCTGGGTCCTCTCCTGTTTAGCATCTACTTCTCAGAAGTCCAGGCTAACACGGCAGCTTTTTGGCTAATGAAGTTCGCAGATGACTGCAAACTAGGAGCCATAATAGAATCACCTAATGATGTGGACATTCTACAAAGGGGCCTCACTGAGACTGATGCTTGGTGTCAAAGTTATGGCCTCAAGCTCAATGCCAAGAAGTGCATTGTCATCCCTTTTGGGAAAAAAAAAACACTGTACCCTTGAACTACCACATAGGCAGTAGCCTACTTAACACCAAAAGTGTGATAAGAGACCTTGGAACACAGGTGGACAGTAGTCCCTCCTTTGATAATCACATCGCCACAGTAGTCAGGAAATCCTTCTATGTGGCACACCTCATCACAAAGGAGTTCTCCTCCAGAAAAAAAAAGAGGTCATTGTTCCTCTCTACTCATCCCTCATCAGACCCATTATAGAGTATAGCACCCCTTTGGGATGTACCTCTCAAGACATCTACAACAACTGGAAAGGCTTCGGAAATACCTCACTAAGAGGATTACTGGCCTCAAACAGATGCCATATGCAGACTGTCTCAAAAAACTCCAGCTCTACTCCATCGCATATCGCCTACTTAGAGGTGACCTTTGCCTAACATACAAAGCCATCTTAAACCCCAGATCTGTTGGACATGCTACACTTAAAGAAATCCCAGTCTCTCTAAGCCATACGTTCCAGGGACCTAAATCTTGTCACCACAATAAACAGAACATGGTGGAGGAATAGATTCCTGTCCCAGAGATTTCCCATGCTCTGGAACAAACTACCCATTCATGTCAAACAAAGCTCCTCATTAGCCCTCTTTAACAAAATCTTGACAATTGGATGGGAAATAGGAAATTCACCCCGGGGATTACTTCTGTGGCTCTGCTCGACAGGGGCACAGGAAAATAATTTTCTTGGGTGGCGAAAGCCAGGGAACTTTTCTGAGCTAGGCTTATATAGGCCCAAGGGCCGATAGCCTAGTACTTACCTATGAACCTATGAACCTATGACTGGATCTTGGAAGTTTAACCTCCAATAGGATCCACATCAGGGATGATTTAATCGTATTCAAAGAGTAAATAGTAAAAAAAAGATTCTTAAAGCTTTATGCCCCTGTTTAGTTATGAAAGGGCACCCTATTATAATTTAGATACTCATAAGAGCAAGTCCTGGAATTATGACAAAAAAAGTCTGAAAATACAGACGAACAGAGAATGCCAGACATTGCTGTTCTCCTTTAAACTTGCTTTTTTGCAGGGGCAAGCCCCTCAGCACCCCAGGTAGTGGACAAGTCTCTCACAACATCCAGACGTATATATGCTAACTGCAAGATCACCATACCCTGAAGAAAAGAGAATATTCTGAGAAATGTCAGTCTAAAAGTTAATATATGCAAGTCAGCATTTTCAGTCGTTCACTCTCACTGTTCTGGAACTCACACTAATGAGTCTTAAAATATCAAACTGTTGCCTTATGGAAGAGTTAACCTTGTCATCTGAGAACTAAATTGATTTTGAAGGACCCATATGAATTTAGATAACTTGGAGTATAAAATTAAAATCTTGTGACAAGTATTTAAAAGAATTAATCACGCTAACATATAATAGATCTCAACAGTAAAGGTGAGAATAGTAATTGTTAAAAGGAAACACAGATTTGTCTAAATTCAATTCATAGGTCAAAATTGAGGAAATTATTTAATAACTTGGATGAGCTTACTTTACTGTGATTTAGGAGAGGTAGAGTAAATTATTTAGTCATCTGCAAAGATTACAATTCTCATGGAAGCATTGAAAAGATAGGCATGTTAAGAAATCCAAAACAAATAAATAAAAAGAAGGAGAGGCTACATATATGAACTAAATAGGAAAGCTTGTAATAAATAAAAAACTTATCCTGGTTTCTGCTGTAAATTGGACAGAATGAGAGGCCGACCTGTCAGAGAAGCAAAATTTTTAGATTTAAATTAATCAAACACCCTGCCTGGTACTTTAGATCCATTCACTGATACAGAAAAAAAAACAAACATTTTCACATTATTTTACAAAAATTTAATACTAAAAATTATACATTGATCCAATGTTTGCATGCCTTTTAAAACAAAACCTGATTGGTAAGGAGAGATTACAGCCTAGATGGCTTATTTTAGTCTCTTTACCAGAATACATGGAAAACCTTCATGCCATAGTTAGTTAAAACTGTTGGATGGAAGCTTTTTTAGAATTTTTAAGCTAAGACTTTGGTTTAGACAGTAAAAATGTTGTGTATCAATAAAAACAGAAGTCATGAGCACAACCCTTTGCGAAACATAAGTCAACAATGTGAAGATCTTTTGAAAACATTAATATAAGAACATTTATAAAAATGGCAGTAAAACTTGCCTTGCCTTGGAAATTTGTTTTGACAAATAGCCACCCCAATATAATTTATGGACAGGTGTTTATCCTAATAGGATGCATTGAGTTGTAATAAAAGTTATATTATTTACTGAGTTAAAATATATGATAGCATTATCATCTGTATAATTTTAGAAGAGGAATAAATACCTTTTCACAAGCCAGCATCCATCCATCCAAAACCTTTTTCCCATTTTTGCACATGAGGTCAGAGTGTCACAAGACAACAACACATTCAAAATATCCTGAATGGAAGAATTGTGGGTGCCATTAGAAGAGTTAACTGGTATAACATTATTAATTACTGCTACATTTAATAGTCTAGCCAAGTGCAAAGTAAAGGTCTGAATCCATTTCATATACTTAGCTAAACAGACCAACTTAGCCCACAATAATTAGCCTTCAAAGTAACATGCAATCTCTTTCTTAGTATCTTAGTTTTCACATCTGTAGTCTAAGCATATAACCAAGTTTGAAGAATTTTTACACTTTTTTTTATTTTTTGATGAGTTTACATCTGAGTCTAGTGATTAAAGAAAATAACTGATAGACAAATAATATTGTAGCAAAATCTTAACAGCTGATGTGCTGATATCTAGCATAATAGATAAATCATCAATAGCTAAATGCAAAGCATCTAATTCATCATTTATAAACTGAGTTAAATCAGGCTCATCCAAAGGAATGGGGTTACATCTTGGAAATTTATGTTGTAAATCTGAAAATCGATAAATCTGCAAGTGGTCAGGAAACTCTAACATTGCGACAGCCTTGTTTCCTAGTTTAGCACAGACAGATTAAAAAGGTAGATTTTGTCTTATTAGGACATACTTGCCTAGAATGATCGAAGAAAGTAAATGACGTCACCATCTTTAAACTAACATCTAATTAAAAAAACAATCTTAAATAAGTACTGGATAAGGGGATCTAGAGTCAAATTCCAGTTTCCAGCCAAAATGAAGTAGTGATTAGGATAAACTTGTAATAGGAGACCAAGTCTTATTACAAAAGGTAACTGATACTTACATGGGGCTAAACATTTACCAACATTACAGGGAATGTAAATGGAAACTATATAAATAAATGATCTTGTTCTTGGTAACATTTTTATCAGCAAACAGGATTTTAGCTTATGCTATTTTTTGTTTTATGTATGAGTAATATATTTTAATGTATTTAAATAACTACATTTTATGTCACTTGACTCATTATTTTAAAAGAAGAAGTAATAGATTGTAACAAGAGGTTCTGATGAACTTTTTATGAAAGGTGTTGTAAGACAAAAACTCTTAACCAGATCTTTATTTTCATTTTAAACTATTTAAAGGGAGCATTTCCTATATCTTAGGACTTACTTTATTGGCACGGATACTTAGTTTTGGTTTACCTGTTTACTGCCAGTGTGAGTAACATGTGGTTCTTTGGTGTTACATGGTTATTTGTTAACCACGCACACTTGCAGATGCTCTCGCAGGGCATGTATGAAGAGAACAAATCTGCTAACACTAGACTGCAAAGCAGTAATACCTAAATGGATTTGACATTATTAAGAGAACAACATTCTCAGATGGTAGAGATGTTACATAAGGGCATTACTCAATTAAAACAATATAATTTGCTCAAGCAGAATGAAACAGTAGTTCCTGATGTTAACAGCAAAGACTAGAGAGGCGCCAGAGTTGAAACTGTAAGGAGCAGTCAGCGAAATGAAATTGATTTTAACCCTGACAATGACAAGGCTACAGACTTTAATGGCTAATAAAAGACAACATTTCAACTCAATTATAAAAAGTTGAGCAAAAAGTATTTATATTTCGACTACTACAAATGGACAATATTCATTTAAAAGAATGCATAAACGAAAAGATTGTCCCTAAAGGATTCGGAATTATTAAACCTCCCCTTGGCATGCAGCTTAACAGTGGATTCTACAATAAATTCATTCACCTGTTCAATAGAACAGCTCTTGATATCTTGACCATCATGATGAGGGCAAATAATGAACAGATTACTATTTTAGAGAAAATTATTTTTTGCATTAAATGTTTCCATCAGTAATGACTTGCTGTTTAACTTCATTAGAGATGAAAGAAATGGATATTTCAAAAAGTGGATGAATGAACATATGTTAACCAGAAATGAAAAGCAAAAAAGATATCAAGAAATAAAAAATATTTAGAGGGGGAAGGCTTATCCAAAATCTCCAATCCCTGTCTAACCTCCATAGTGTTCAACAATTATGACAGTAACAATGACATGGACATAGAAAAAAGACAGGCAGTGGGGATTCAATAAAGCCTATGTGGTCATTTTTCACCATGTGCATGTCTCTGTGCGATGAACATAGGGCTGTGAAAACTTTTAGATTCAATAAGCACTGTTTACAGCAGTGCACCATTGCACAAACAAGGTAAACACTGTGGCATGCTAATTACAGCATAAGCAGCTGAACTGCATGCTAATTAATCATTCCAACATGGTCTACTATTCAACAAGCTATAAACCATCCTTGTAGACTCTGTGCTGTTTTTTCCTGTGGATTCCAAAACTTTTGGAATACAGACATGGGAAGGAGTCTACATGGACAGAATGTTAGGGGCTGCTGTTGCTTTAATTCATTTGTATGTGCTACAGGCTGAAGCCAATGCTGCTGCTGCTGATAATAGGCCTAGGCTGAGAAGGAGAAGAGTTTTCAGGCCCCATTTAACTTTTCACAACCTACATGATGTTGAAATTGAGGACCACTGCAGGGCGCTAGTCAAAAAAAAAGAGTCACACACAGCACACATAAGTAGCAGAAAAAGCAATGGATCTCTTCACTTTTTGGGCTCCATGTTTGTGAGGAGGTGTGCATCACACACCAATGTTCAGCGACAGCGAGTGGCAGTAAAATACAGCAACACATCTTGTATAAACAATTCATGTCATTGCATTATCATTCTGTAATAAAAAGTATTTTGAAGTATTCAAACCCAGTGCCATCTGGACCAAAAAAGGAATGTATCAATGCATTAACATGCTGCCACTGAGTCAAGTTAAGCAGTAGTTGTATTTCGCAGACTCAATACTGTCAGGCTTTAGCAATGTGGCTCGTGTTTGCGCACTACTTACCTACATGCAAACATGGTATCTCACATGTGTATGCACTTTGCTAACTGTCTCACAAATCCACTACTCTTCGCACTATGAAAATGTTTATATTATGTTATATTACTGCTGTTTACTGTCCATTTCCTGTGTATGACAAGAAATTACATGTGTAATCATTGCAGACTGAGGGCCCTACCTAACAACATGTCACATATTTACAATACATCCATCTGTTGCCACCCCCTCTAAGCACTACAATCCTAGTGTCTCAGTACTATTTCCACACATATATCAACCACAGTACAAAATGTAATATCAAATGTTCTGTGCTATGCAATGCAAATCAATCTGGTAACATGCAGAACTACAGCTATTGATCCATAGGACTAAAACACTTATCTGCAAGGCTAAGGAAGGAATCAGCATGGACCATATCCATAGGGCCATAGATGAACTTCAACACACTTGACCCTACCCATTTTGTTTTTGCTTATTGAATCTTGTGGACTTCTCAGATACCGACCCCACAGACCTGGATGAGGGATAACAGGACATACTGCCTATGTTGACTTATCCAAGGCTTTTGACACTATCCCCCATTCAGTTTACTATCAATTAACTGGATCACACAACAACAAATTGTGGTGATGTCGAACCACAACCGCGAAAATCAAAAGAATGAATGGAAATAAAGTCGAAGTGTGGTGACTGCAAATGTCGACTTCGACATTTTCGAAGAGTCACCACACTTCTGGGAACAACATTACTTTTCTTTGCACAGTAAATAACATGTTTGCAGGGGGGCAATCCCACACCCCTTTCTACTTTAATATACAAACTCCGGGATCGTACTATAGTGAGGGAAAGGGAACATTTCCCGATCCCCACTATAGTGCGATCTGTACCACAATGTCAAACCTTACAATAGTGAATGCTGCATTGCATTCACTATTGTATGGTTGGACATTGTGGTATTCATTTTTACATAGTGCGAATTGACATTTTTGCACAAATGAAAATTGCACAAGTTGTGATCGACAAAATGATAGTAACCCCCCCTCCCCATTTATGTGTCATAGTGAAGATCTCTCATGTGAGAATTAAGCCATACAGTAGTAGAGGGATAGACAACTGGCTCACTGATGTAATACCCACTCTCTCAAGGCTGAGGACTGCATCTCCAGTAGTAGCCAATTACCAGTAGAATACCACAAGGAACTGTTTGCAAGCTACTTCCCTGAAGCACAGGCAGTTGTAGATGGACTGTAGTTTACCACGAGTGCAGATGACTGGTAACTGGACACAATAATATAGAGTCCCCCAGTGATGGTAACATATTACAGAGGGAGCTGCCACACACAAACAATTGGTACCAAACTGAAGGACTGAATCTTAAAGCATGCAATGGTCATTGTTCCCTTGGGCAATGAAGTACCACTGCTAATTATGATATACATAGCACTACTCTAAGGTTAAACTCAATGTTGTGAAACTTGGGAACACATGTTGATAGCAATCTATACTTCAATCATTGTGTCCATATTGGTGAGACACACATTCTACATTGTGCACCTCATAAACAAGGCCATCACATCAAAGACCGGGGAGGTCATAGCTCTCTGAACTCTACCCTTATCAGGCTAGTAATTGAATACAATGCTACCTTATGTCTGTACCTCATTAGACACCTGCAGCAACTGGAGAAAACACAGAGGTTTGTGACCAGGAGAATCCAGGGCCTCCAAAACATGACATACATGGAAAGACTAAAAGACCTATCACTGTACTCAGTAGCATGCAGATTGCTGAGAGGTGACATATGACTGTCCTACAGAGCAGTCTCAGACTCTGCCCTACTGGAAATGCTGCACATCTGCAAATCAAATGGGACAAGAACAACTTGGCCCAGGGTTCTCAACCTAGCCTGTGACATAAACAGAATATGCTGGGGAGACAGATATATCCCTCAAAGACTCACACTCCTCTGTAATAGGTTCCCACTGCATGTGAATCAGTGCTCCTCAATGACCCTGCTCAAGAACAACCTTGAGTACTGCTTGAGTGACTCTAAAGTCACCACTGGAGTGGTACTTATGTTCTTCATGGACAAGGCCAGTTGGTACTGCTCACAAAATTGCTCTGCTAACAACGACCATCCAACTATGGTCAAAAAGGATACTTGTGTTTTTACGTAGCTAGGCTTCTAACCACTGTAGGGCCATTAGGCTAGTAGCCTCCTATGTACATATGAAGCTATGAGCCTATGCAGGTCTCCCAACCTTTTGTCTCCTACATGGCCTGCTGATGTCATCTACTACAAGTTCACCTGCAATCTTGTAAAAGTCAGATGTGTGCCACTTCCGTAATGTACTATGTTCTGTAGCCTGTGTAGTTAGATAGGTAGAGGTTCTGTTCGCTCTGCAGTCAACTGGGAATTTGTGTGTGTCTGTGTCTATCCTGAAGAGCAGAAGTGTGTATTCTACAGTTACCACTCCAAGCCCATGGACTGACAATATTTTGCTGCTTGCACATGCCTGCACACCCATTTCATGTAGGCCTTCCAACTTTTTCTCTACAACATGCACTGCTGATGTCATCCACTATAAGTTGAGCTGCAGCTATGTGAAAGTCAGAGTTGTGCTGTGTTCTGTAGTCTGGGTACTTAGATAAGTAGGGGTTCTATTCTCACTGCAGTCAACTGTGTGAGCTGCTGCTTGTCATTACAGACAGCATTTTACATCATCATGTGGGACACTGTTATATTCTCCTTAACAGACACTGCTGATTTCAACAGCTATAAAATGTTGTCTGAGACACTCCATGTTAGATGTGTGCCATGGTGCTTGCATAAAGTACTGTGTTCTACAGTCTGTGTACATATATAGGTACAAGTTCTATTCTCACTGCAGTCAACTGCGTGTGTGCATGCTTGTGCGCTTGCTTGACAGTAGAGAGAGCATTTTACAACAGAGTGTGGGACATTGCTTTTAACATCTTCCTCTCAACAGACTCTGCTGATTTGTGGATGTGCAGTATACACATCAGGACAGGGTCAGGGATGTCCTGTAGTCCAGGCACAAGTCACCTCATCCTTTCCAATACAGATTTCAGGAACAAGGCTTTCAATATATCCATGTACATCATGGCATGATTTGTAGGCCTTATATTTTCTTGGTGTGAAACCCCCGTGGTCTGTCCAGCAGCTACAGATGTCTGGTGAGGTACATGCAAAAGGAAGCATTATACTGTATTAGTGTTCAGATAAGGTTTGAGTACAGTACTGTTATATCCTCCTCAGATCTGGATACAATGAACTGACTTCTGAGGTGCACATCATAGCCTTTCTATACCACTGTGGACACTTGGTCGAAGTCCTGATTGCTGTCTATGTGCATTCTCATTTTTCTTGCATCACTGGTTTCAGCATAGGGGGAGTGTTGTCAATAGTATATTTACCAAGAAATTCAACTTTGCATAAGGCAAAAATCCTGGCACATTCTGTATTTATTACTAGAGTGTGTGGCTTTGGCACCAATCATTTGTGTGTGTTAGCCCCTCTTGTACTATAGTCACATCATTGGTGGACTCAGTGATTCCAACCAATATACATAAATCAGCAAACTTGGAAAGCTCCAGGTTGTATTTTGTAACCTGAACTGTTGAGAAATGGATTTCAAACAGTATAGGACCCAGCACAGATCCTTGGGATACACCAATGGTGACAGCTGTTAAAGGTTGGTTCACCAACTTTCACAGTATGTGGTCTGTTGGTGAAGACACTGGTTAATTCTCTAGTGATGTAAGTGGTAGAGATGTCAATGATAACTGAGTGGAGGGATTGTGTCTGAACCCTAGGACAGATCAAGATAGGCAGTATGCACTGTGTTACCCTCATGCAGGCCTATTACACAGAAACAATGGGTTGTGACAACATTACAGATCACCTATAGCAGGTCTCAGAACATACGCCTGCCTGACATGGTGTGACACACACTTCAACACACCCTCCAGATGGACTATGTTCTTGTAGAAGGATGTACATTGACATACATCCATCTGAGTGGCCAGGGACAGCATCTGATGCATGCATTTATAGACACATCTTGATTCTCCTGGCCTGTGAGGTACACCAACATGTCATCATGGACAATGTGACTTTTTGATGCTACAACTATGTCTGTTACATCTGTCAGATGTCCTCAAAGCACATCACCCTGTGGAACTTGAAAAGGCCAAGCAGTCGACTATAATCCACATTGATGTATTCACTCCACAATGACAGATGTGGCCATCAACACCTATATCAAGTGGGTAGAACAGTGGATTAGATATGTGGCATCTAAATGTGTAGAAATGTGTGAAGTGACCTATACCTTATGTCCAGTGATCAAGTGTGTACATCAGGGCTGTCTGCTAGGCCCTTTCCTGTCCTTGATTGAAATTACAGATGTCAAGAATGACATACAAATCCTGTGTCCCAACAGCTGTCTGGAGGACTACAGGACTGTAGACAATCATTGCATTCAACTGTGATATTGGTGTAATGCAGACAGTATCAACACACATGAAAGATTGCTGCTACAGCCATGACACACATGAGATGAAAAAAAAAAGTGGGGATTTGTTTCATTATGCAAACCAAGGATCATGTTGATGTTACACTCTGTCAGCAAACCAGTTGTTATGTGGCCTGTGTCCTGAGATAAATGGCATGTGGAATGTCCACCAGCATGTGTCCATGGTGATGAGTACTCCCTTGTATGTAACTCAGCTTCTGAGTATGTGCAGGACATCCACATGACAGGCCATAATACATTCATAGTTCACAGCCCTCACCACAGCAATACCTGAATACAATGCAAGCTTCCTCATGCCCCTCCATAAACATCTTCCAATGATGTGTAACTAAAGTGTGCCACCTTTGTCACTATGAGCTAGCACACATCTATTTGTGCATACATGGGTATTAGTTTTGCTGCATAAATATCACTGTCTGATGGCACAGAACCCCCATCAAGGTGTAATACCAAATGCATGTGTGATATCTGTTTCAGTGATGCACTTACAACATACATAGGTATTTAATGACATGGATGGCAAGGTTTACATTCTTAGTGCAGATTGTGCCATATACTGTCCGAACATGTACACAAATGCATGGATCTAGCCATACCCAATAGAACCAAGACACTCTCCTAAAAAAAAAAAAAAGGAAGTCAATCTGGTGGTTCCCTGCCATAAACAAACTACAACAGAAGGAGGAAACTGATGTGGAATAAGGTGAAGTCCCAAGACTGGATAAACTCCCTTATCAGCCTCAACAAAAGGCTGAGATCCCTCATCATGTCCTCTAAAGCTAGCTATGAAAACAGAATTGCAGCAGATAGTAAAGACAGCCATAAGGCCTTCTATAGTTATGTAAAGAATTTCCATGGCAATACCCAGATTTGCTCTGAGCTAATGCACAATGGTACCTCCTATACCGAGCCAACAGATATTGCTAATATACTGGCCGACAGATTCAGTGCCAACTTTACCCCTCCCCCCAAAGGGCCAATCACAATACCAGTAGATTGCCAGGCACCCAGCATTACTACTGCACAGGTTGAAACAGCACTGTCCAAGGCCAAGAATACAGCTTCTATGGAACCTGACAATATCCCTGGCTGTGTTCTACATGAACTACAGAGTGAAATGGCACCTCACATGTGTGCCCTTTTCAATCACAGCCTCACCTCAGGCTTTGTCCCTACTGAATGGTGCACTGCTACAGTCATCACTCTCCACAAGGGAGGAGTGACTACAGACCCCAGGAACTATCGCCCCATTAGCCTGACAAGTCTGATATGCACAACTATGGAATGCATAATCATGGACCTAATAAACAAGGATATAGGAAATCTCCAAACTCTGCATCCTACAAAGTTCGGTTTTGTGAAGGGTAGATCATGTCTGGTCAACTTGGTTGACTTCTTTGAGTCAGTCACCAGAGCTGTGGATGAAGGCAAGGTGGTTCATACAGTCTACCTTGATCTGGCCAAGGCCTTTGATACCATTCCCCACTCAGGAATCATAGAAAAACTCACTAAGCTAGGCATCAACCCCTATATCACTAGGTGGGTTGCAAACTGGTTCACAGATTGAACCTTATGCTAGCAAATGGAATGAAACAAACTAAAAAACCAATAATGGATAACTTTGAACCAAAAAGACCACTAAAATACCAAACAAAAGACATGCTACTTTAATAACTGTTAAGCACTTTTCATCTCAATGATAGTGAGACTTCTTCAGACATTTCAAATTTCAATTAGTTACATTTTTAAAAACATTTTTCCAAAGTCATGTGCATACAACCACAAAAAAAAGTGTCCTGTTTCATTAACTCAGCTCATTAATTAATTAAAACCTCATTAAAAGTCTATAAAAATCTATAAAAATCTATTTACTTTAATATTATTTAACATCTTAACAAAACATGACATGTTAAAGTCATCACATAAACCCAATCAAAAACATTTTTTTTCAATATAAATACATCCAATGAATGTCTTATAAATGTATATGAATCCAAAACATTTTCTACAAGGTATAATTATATATCCAGTTGAAGTCACCTTACCTATTCTTGTCAAATTTAATCATATAACCTTACTACACACCTGGCCTGTAATGTTATGTTAGTGAATTTTAACCTACTAATTAATTCTTAACCATATTTATTTATTTATTTAGTTGTTTGTTTATGTATTTATTTATTTATTTATTATTATTAATTATTCATTATTGATTACTACTTATCTAGACAAACTCTTCAGTTTTAAAATGCATGCTATAGAATAAGAGCCATTTAATCTTGGATTCAAGCATGCCCTAGTTTGTATTTGCCAGTAAAGTTCTAATCTTTCTAACAATAATGAGAAAGGTCCTCCTCTTACGTCTTTAAACAACTGGTCAATAGCCCTGAATTTAAACGAGTGATTTGCAAAAATTTCTATATGTCTAGCTAATGCATTACCTCGATTCTTTTTCTTAATACTATAGAGATGTTCATACACTCTTTCTTTTAGTTTCCTATCAGTCTTACCAATGTAGAAAGCAGGGCATAACTGACACAATGCCACGTATACCACTCCTTTAGAATCACAATTATATTTATGCTAGGACTCAAAATTTGTTCCATTGATAGTAAAAAACTTTCCTACATCCATATACATACAGTATGAACACATGCAGCATTTGTTCATACCTATATGTTTTACATTTTTTATATGGTCCAGTGTCTTACTCTTGGTTTCCAGCATATTCTTCAGATTGTAACCTCTCTTGAATACTACCTTAGGTACTTGTTGTAGTTTAATACTCAAGAATTGGTCAAGGATTATCAATTCCCAGTTTTTCTGTATTATATCTACTAGGTCATATGCATTTATACTAAACATAGTTATAAATGCATTGGTATAACCTAGTTTATTACTTGTAGTACACTTTATAGTTATTTCTTCTTGTGTCTCTACCAATCCATTTGGTCTTAATATCGGTTTATAAATGCCCTTTACTCTCTTACTTAGTTCTTTTACCAGGTCAAGTGGGTAGTCTCTCATTAAAAACATTCCCTCCAACTTTTCACACTCTGCTATAAACTATACTTCCTTAGTCACCATTCTTGCTACCCTCACCAGTTGTCCCTTGACTACTGATCTCTTTTGATATGTAGGGTGACAACTGGTGTAGTGAGTGAGATGAAAAGTGTTTAACAGTTATTAAAGTAGCATGTCTTTCATGTGGTATTTTAGTGGTCTTCTCAGTTCGAAGTTATCCATTATTGGTTTTTCACAGATAGAACCCACAGTGTGAAAGTAGCTGATTCCAAGTCAGACTGTCGACGAGTCACAAGTGGAGTCCCACAGGGTTTGGTCCTGGGTCCTCTCCTGTTTGGAATCTGCTTTTCTGAAGTCCAGGCCAACACAAAGGGACTCTGGCTAACAAAGTTTGCAGACAATTGCAATTTTGGCGCTATTATTAACTCCCCAAGTGATGTTGACATCCTACAGAAAGGCCTCAATGAGACCAACGACTGGTGCCAGATCCATGACATTAATCTCAGTGCCAAAAAAATGTGTCATCGTCCCCCTTGGGAAAAACCCGGTTCCCTTGAATTACCACATCGATGGTAGTCCACTGAACACAGAAAGCATTATAAGACAGCAACCTCTCTTTTGACCTCCACATTGCCACTGTGGTCAGAAAGTCCTTCTATGTGGCAGATCTTATTACTAAGGGTTTTGCATCCAGGAAGAAAGAGGTCATTGTCTCCCTCTACTCTTCTCTCATTAGGCCAATCATCACGTACAAGGCCCCATTTGGCATGTACCTCACTAGACACCTGCAACAACTGGAGAGGCCACAAAAGACTCAAAAAACTGCAGCTATTCTCTGTCTCAAATTGCCTACTTAGAGGCGATCTCCGTTTGACTTACAAAGCCATGTCTGACCCAGCTTTGTTAGAAATGCTACATCTATAGAAATCCCAATCCCTCCAAACCACATGCTCCAGAGACCTCAACCTCATTACTACAATCAACAGAACATGCTGGAAGGATAGGTTCATAACCCAGAGACTGCCCATGCTATGGAATAGACTTCCCATACATGTCAAGCAGAGCACCTCACTGGCCCTCTTCAAGAGGAATCTTAATGAGTGGATGGGAAATAGAAAATTCACCCTGGGGATCACTCCAGTGGCTCTACTCGACAGAGGCACTAGGAACTAAGGTTGGGTGGCACAATGCCAGGGTAATTCTATGGGCTAGGCTTGTAAAGGCTCTAGGGCCATTAGCCTAGTACACACCTATGTAACTATGAACCTATATATCTCTGCCATGCTCACCAGTCAATTGGCTTGTAGTGATCATAATGTCAAGTGTGTCTCCTCACACCTCCTGCATATGTTAGTGTCTGGGGAGTGTGCTTGATTACACTCATAGATTGATGACATGTCTTAATAGTTGTACAAGTGATTTCATGCAGAACCATCTATGCTCACTCAGAAACACATATGTTGTGTCAGAGATATAGGTATTACTGGTGGTATTATTCTGATATTGTCCTTGATTGTGTGTGATGGTTTTACTGTTGGCCATGAGTCTGTTTCTGTGTCCTACTTGTTGGAAGCGTCTGGTGACAATATAGGCATACTCAGGCAAATCAGTTTGTACAGCTTCACAATATGCACCCAACCCCAATTGTATTTAACATCTATGGCACATGTCCTCTCCATTATTCATGTCTGGATGCTTATATCACGCAGGCATCCTCCATTGTTATGTCACCTTGTGTGACAGTCACATCATATACATTTGTCACTGTGCAGTCCATACTGTGCCATGTGGAGACGTGATTAGTGTTCTTGCTGCAACTGTCTTCCTTTTACATTTCCTCATGTGCAGTACATTACAATGTTTCACCTGTCCTCCTTCCTGGTGTTCATCCCTAAATTTTATGTGTATCCCTATTCAATAAGCACACTTCCCTTTACTGTTTCTTATAAATGGCAGTCCATGTACCTATACAGATCATTGACACAACTTGTGCAGACTGCCTGGAGTAGGATTCCATAATGCTCAGCACTATATACACAGCCCTGCTCTGTCCCTGCAACATAATACATTAATATATGTATAACCCTGGTGGTCCTTGTGGCATTCCATGCAATCCTGCTAACCCATTATGCTGGAGTGTACACATACATTGACCTGTCCTGTCCCTGCAACATAATGCATTACTATATGAATAATCCTGGTGGTTCTTGTGGCATTCTGTGCAATCCAATTTGCTATGCTGTAACTAAGTTCACTATCTGTGTTGCTTTACACAATTTTCTGGCCACTACAAAACCCTGCTTGCTTACATTTGAAGGTGAGCCATGGCATGAATATTTATTAAGTGCAAACAAGTAAACTCAGTGTAGGCTTTGAGCGAAGCCAACACTGAGTTTATTGATTTCCAGGGAGGATAGTAACATGTCAGACTCTGATAATATTTTAGAATATTCACCTTAAGTCATTCATAGAGGATTGCACAGTGGCAACAAAATAACATATGCAACAGCAGAAGCAATGGCTGAACATTATACCCCACAAGGAATTATTAACAATGGGGGTGGAAATCCATGACGGTGGGGAGCAGCAGGATAGAATACAGGAACTGACATGTAAGGGGCATACAGGTGCTGTAACTATTGTTTATAAAGACAATTTGACATTTTTAATTATAGTCAAAAACAAATAATATCCTTCCACAATGGTTTATTCAAGAGGGATTTTATTTTTGTCCCCTCCACAAAGGTTAACATGATAAATTTACTTGTAGACACAAAATACACATAGTAAGTGAAAAATGGTTAGAAACAACTAAATAAACATAAATAAATGCACTAGATCAACAAGCTCATGATATAATTTAAAACATTTCTTTAATTAAAAATATACATTAAAAAGTAAACACAGCAAGTTAAAAATTGACTTGATTAATTGCTTTCGTCCTTTAACTTGGACTTCATCAGAATCAAGACTGTAGTAATACAACAACTCTTTTATACACATAATAATAAGCAATTAACCACTGATGCATAGCCAATTAACTATTTAAAGGAACTGTTTACACCATGAAATCAGCCCTTCTTAAAAGTTACAGTTAAAAAACAATAATAAATTATATATTATGTATCCAAATAATATAAGCTGTTATGAACAATTGTTTGATCGCAATTTTTAACTTGTTGCATTTACTTTTTAACGTATCTTTTTAATTAATGAAGTGTGTTAAATTGTATCGTGAGCCTGTTGGTCATGTGCATTTATTTATGTTTATTAAATTTACTTGTAGAATTAAAACTTTTTGTGAGAAAATTAAAACTTGAGTTTAATACATGGAAACAATACAGGTATGCTCAAGATGGTTTATTTAGAAAAAGTACTATAATCCCTCTTTACATTCAATCTTGGGTTTATTGGAAACATTATGTGAAATGCAGGTTTACTTGCATACAGTAAAACCTTGACTAAGGAAGAGAATAATGTCTTTTAGGAGCTTTAAAACTATAAAACTATTAGAACAATGAAGCTGGACAAAGGGGCGGCATGGTATTAATGGATCAGACTGATTACTTGTGTAGTATGGATTCCCTTTTGGTAGATTCTGATTTTTACCAGAAAGCCTCCAAGAAAGAGATCAGTACAGTTTATGCAGCTATTGACTGGTTTCTGGAAGATCTTATGCTACAAATTATTGATTCAAACTATTTCATTATCTTAAGGTCAAAACACCTATTATTCCAGAATTCCAAATGTCCATAAGGACAACTTAAATCTACCATTCCAACGTATTGTTGCAACAGCTGACTTTAAGACCCAGCCTTTAGCCAAGTGTTTTTACTTTAAGTTAAAAAAAATTTAAGACAGTTCATATGTCTTGAAAAAATCACTTTTTAAAAGTGCTTAATAAAGTCTTATATGACCCAGAATCATTAATGTTTTTATGTGATGCCCCAAATTGTTTAGAGTTATCCCTAGTGATGCAAGGATGGAATGGTTTACCAAGGTTCTTGAAAAATAACTTATCAAATATTGGTGTTGGGTTGTTGGAACAATTTATGCAATATGGGCTTGATTACATCTTTTCTTACTTTGAGGGTTAATTTTAGCACTAGACAAAGGACATTTTTATGGGAGCAGCATGTACCCCCATATGTGCAAATATTTTCTTATGGTCATGGGAAAATAACAAGTTTTCATTTAAGTATAGTGAACATAATAATTTATTTTATGTTTTCTGAGTGACTTTTTTTAGCATGGTCAGGTACTAGTGATCTACTAAATAAAATTTTTAAGTATTTAGAAATGACTACTGATTTTCTAAGATTCATGTGCCATTCATCCAAAGATGTTACTGATTACTTGGATCTTATAATCTATAGAGACAATGTTAACATGAAGTTTTGCTCTACCGTCTGTATGAAACAAACATACTCAAATGTTTTCCTACATTTTACTACTAACCATTCATTATGGCAGAAAAGAAATCTGGTAAAAGGCACATGATCAGATCATCAAGAGTAGTAAGTGAAGACTATGAGCTTTTTAAATTATGGGAAATGTTTATTGAGATAGACAATACTCCACTACCTTAATATACCAACTAAAAAAGACAGATCCCCTTTTAGAAACAGGAACTCCACAATGTACTAGGGTGACTACAGAGAGCAAATAAATATATAGTGGATTTTTCTATAGAGATGGTCATACCCAGCTTTCATAACATTTCCTTGAATGTATTAGATGTTATAAAAAGAATGTGAATTAGCACCATCACCCAAGATGCATACAGCAACACAAGTCCAACACACACTTTCACATACAGAAGAGGCAACAGATTTAAAAGATTTTTGAGAATAACTCAAATACAGTAAAGAGAAGTTATGGCACCAATAAAGAACATAAAATTGTAAAATGTGGGGTTTGTAAGGAGTATAAATACATCCACAAAGGACCATACATAACAGTAAGCAATCACGACAGGACCCTAAATTCCCCATTGCTTGTCCATGTAAAAGTGCAAGGGTGGTATATTTAGCCAGCTGTCTATCTTGTGGTGCATTTTACACAGAAAAAAAAAATGGAGAAGCATCTGTGACAGGGAATTAATCAACATACTCATGATATTAAAAACAAGGATGACAGAAATACCTTTTACAAATATTCCACCCAGTGTGTTAATTTTAAAAACTTTTGTTTTTTTTTGTCATCCACAAATGTGACAAGTCTCCTAGAGGAGGTAACTGAGAGGATATTCTAACTTACGAAGAGCTCTTTTGGCTACTGGTGTTACATGCAACTAATCAACATGGGATAAATGAACACATTTCAGTTACTAATATTCTTTGATTAAGAGCAGCAAGGTTGCAACCTTTGTATAATAAATACTTGTTACCTATCAGTTATTAAATATACTTTTTTACATACTTTTAAATGTATAGATTTTAACATAAATAAACCCATAAATGATCCTGTTACTTGTAATATTTTTAGCAACAAACAGACTTTTATGTTTTACTATTTTCATGTTCCCCGGGATTCATGAACCTTGCGCCAGGCGCACGCATAGCGTAGGCACCACAACGCCAGATATGGCCGCCGAGCGATTCAGGTACGATCCAATTCTACGTGCACTACTGGCATGCGCCTGAGTCGCGCCGCCTCCAGCGTAGGTATATTAAACACCCCATGTGCGGTGTTGCACCATGCAAATGAAGGCATATAGCGATCCACGAAGTGGTGCAGGCGTAGCATAAGGGCACGGCAATGTAAACCAAAAAAAAACGGTTTACATATATCCAAACATGACATAGGAGTAACGGAAGGCTGTCAACGTCAGGTATCATAATGGTGCAATATGCCAATGGCGAAAGACACCGAGAATGTCAAAAGAAAACATGCACAAAATGTAAATAATGACATAAATGGTATGTCCGCAGAAACCACAGCAGAACCCCAGGACATGTCCGCGGAAGGTGCGAAACAATGAAATAATATGACAATGTCATAAAATAGCAGTATAATACACATCAGCTTCACAGCCACAATACACCATAGTATGCATGGAAAGCCACAACCACAGCGCAAGGGTTGCCAAGGAGTGGCGGCAGTGTTCGGTGTCGTAACTATGTATTAGTAGTCAATGCCATGGAAATGAGGCAGATAATACTGAATCGCAAAACCCCCGCCGGCGTAAGGCTGCACCAAACGGCGCAGCGGTAATACACCGAGGAGTGGCCCAGAGGGAATACATGTCAACCGCAGAGGGGTGTGCCACTGTAGGAGGAAGCACATTGGAGCCCAGCAAACATGGGCTGTACAATGCACATCACAGCAGCAGGACCGGCGTGTGAGGAAATAGATGCGCTGAGAGTACACAATGCGTGCAGAGATGCATGTGCACGAGGATGACTACGTTCCCCCAACCCAGTCATGTGACGGCCGCCCCGTCAACAACAACGGATACAGGAAGGTGATACGGAGAATATGAGGAAATGCGGAAGCAGTGTAATTGGAGTCGTAATGAGCAATCAATACCAATCAACCCACGAAGGGCAATTGGCAGCAGCTGACAACTCTGCATGCAGAATCCCGCAAAACAGGAAAGGGGAGGCATATGAATGCAAAGAAAGTAGGGGATGTAGCAGAATTGCAAAGAGCGAAGAACCGATACAGCACAGCCAAGTAGAGAGGTAGCATAACGGCGGCGGCAGACAAAATGCATGATATGCCATGTCCCAGAAATGACACATGACAGGGCTCTGCTGGATGCAATCCAGGAAATAGTAGGTGCAACGTGCAGAAACAGTAAGGTAAGGTGTAAAGCTAAACCAATGCAGGCAAGTGTAATGTAACACCAAAGGCAACAGCGTTGCAGTGCCAACGGTAAAACACGGAAGATAATCCACAGATACGGCCGCACAGACACACCCAATGACATCACCGGGTGTACAGCACAACAGTATAAAGTGTGAATGCACACAACACACAGCGCGTATTCCTAAATGCCGCACTTTATGTGTAAACACACGGGGAACTTTTAAAATGTATATGTTGGGTGCCGTCGTGGCCGTGATACAGCAGCATGTGTCAATGACAGACGGAGTTGCGGAGGAGGGTGCCGACAACTACCGTAGGCCTCAGAGGAGAAGGAGAGTGTTCAGACCAAGGGTAACCTACCAGGGGCTTCAAGACCTGGAGATAGTAGAGCATTACAGGGTGGACAGGGACACGTTACAGCAAATAGCGGAGCTGTGCCGGCCACGCCTGAGAACAAGAAACAACAGAGGGGAGCCCATCCCAGTGGACACAAAGGTATGTGTAAGCTTGTGAATACTGGCTACAGGTACCTTTCAAAGGCCAACCGGGGATATAATGGGCATCTCACAGGCATCAGCATCCAGGGTACTACACCAGTTTCTGGATGCCATGTTACGACATGCCCATGAGTATATATACTTCCCCAGATCTCAGGAGAAGTTGGCTAGCAATATGCACCACTTCCACCATGTGGCACAATACCCGGAGGTACTGGGTGCGATAGACTGTACGCACATACAAATCAAGTCACCACCTGGGGAGCAGGGTAGACGCTACATAAACCGCAAGGGATTCCCCTCCATCAATTGCCAGGTCATGTGCAATGCGCAGGGCATTATCATGGATGTGTGTGCTGGCAGCCCTGGAAGCTACCATGACTCCCATATCTGGCATGCCTCACAGCTGTATCAGGTATTCGCCAGGGGGGACATCACACAAGGCCACCTTGTGGGGGATGCTGGCTATGCACTGGAGCCGTGGATGATGACACCCATCAGAAATGCACACACACACATGCAAGAACGCCATAATGAGGCACACGTACAAACCAGAATAATCATAGAGCGTGTGTTTGGGATGCTGAAATCACGGTTCCAGTGCTTGGATACATCCGGTGGAGCCCTGCAGTACTCTCCAGGCACATGTGCCCACATATTCATAGTATGTGCCATGCTACATAATATGATCCTGTGGAAACAGCTGCTGCAGGGACATAATGGTGAAGGGCCACAAAGCCCGCTACAACTGCCAAGGCAAGCACAGGCACAGAGCGTTCAGCGCCATGAACACACTGTGCCAGCCCCAGTAGGCAGACGGAGGCGTACCCAATATGCCTATGCCTTGGCAAAGAGGGAACGTATAGCACATACTCTGACAGCGTAGGCCCCATGGACTGACACCTCCCTACCTGCACACACAGTGAAATGGACGGCACACAAACATGGCCGCCCATAATGTGTACCGTATGGGTGGCCCCATGTGTGACTCCAACATAGGTAGCACCCAAACACTGCACACCCAACAGCCAGCGGAGCATGGAACGCCAACACCTCAAGGGTCCTACAGCAGACGGCGTTGCCGTATGCTGCCATGTTCGCAAGGTGTATACATATGTACATATGTGCATACACAGATATGGAGATAGATATCATTACACACGTAGAAATATATGTACACATACACATATATAAAGTACAACAGGTAAGACAGGGAATCAGAGGGATGCAAGGTGACAGAGAAGTAAGACGCGATATCTGTACATAGTAAACATAGTGAACGACAACCTGAGTATCCGGGAGGGTTGACAGAACAGGGAACGCCACCCATGGAAAGGTCAACCTACCTAAATGCATAATCGCGAGTCGGGATGATCGCTAGGCCACGGTACAGTAACAGGACATGTGCAGGTAATATTATTAGGATATGAGGGCAGAGGTAGACACCGCTGCCGGTGATGCGGGCAACGCAGGTACTGTGTGCAACTGTCCCTGTGACAGCGGCAGTATGTGTATGTGTGCGGTGAGGGTGTCGTGTGTTCCGCTGTGCGAGTGTAATGTGTGTGCCACTGTAAAATGTGTATGTAGGTGACATGTGACAGGTGGAGTGGAATAACATGTGTAGGCATACAGTATAGGAACCACAGGTGTATGTACAGCAGTACCCCCAAAGTAGTACTGAGAGCCCCTCCCTGGCTAGGCTCGTGGCGACGTAAAACGATGCAAAGCGAAAATGTCCCACAATGTACCACAGGACTATAGCCAACATGAAATGCAAAGGACGTATGTACAAACCATTACCGTATGTATGGCACCAATATGTTAATTGCAAAACGATACGTTGGCAACGTTACACAGCAATAGTCATGTACCACGGAAATACGCATGTGCTACCCCGGCACCAATCATGGCTACGTATCGGCCCGTAAACACCACTGTGTGTTCTACGAGTGTCAAACAAGCAATCGCCACCCGAATAGGTGGCAACCGGTAGCATAAAGGCCGTCCCAAGTACAGGACCACAATGACTGTAAATATCCGGGACAAAATGCCAAGGGATAGTCGGCACGTACGAACAACCGCAGATATACTACCGATGTGACGGAGGAATACATGCAGGAAGCACACATGCAGGCGATACTGACACCAGACGACATCAACAAAACCTACACTCCCAGAACAACAGACAGGTAACTTGCAGCTCCCCAGGCAGGGATGGAGCACACACAAGCATACCGTGTATGTAGAAATGCAAGGCCCACAACCAGGACCCGTCACCCACAACCGCCGATATACCCCATCGCACATATCAAAGGGATACAAGCCGCAATAGCAGCAAAAACATACAGGCAGTCAATGACAGCGGCATAACCGCAACATCTCACGTGGGAAACACTATCAGCAGCGGTTGCATACCTGCATCCATTGTTTAAAGGAATACAAGAGCTATGTTACACATCCAAATGCAGAACGCCATCGACAGACGCCGCCAGAACAGGGACACCCACATGTTGAACATAATAGCATACCCAACACACACAATCAACGGCTAACACCACTGCAAAATGTACCTGACGCCACACATAGCGGCTGCAGTCACACATAACATAACACAATACAGACCATCTCCACGAAGGTAGTGCAAATAACCAACGCCCAGGCGAGGAATGAACCATGCCCTAGTTACGACGCGTACTGTACGAATGGAGTAGATGCACAGGTGATATGCGCATAAGTACACACTGAGGAACAGCTATTGGTGTGATGAACCCACATGTCGCAGGTGACGACGGATATAAGGAAGACTCCTAGGATATTCAAACTGTATGCTTATACCGAACCACTAATAAAAAACGGCTCGAGTGAGAGATAACGATATAGAGAGACTCGCAACGGAAAACGGAAGTAAACATAGGAAAGGTATGTAGAACCCACGATATGTACTGGTGTGTAACGCATGATGTGTATGACGAAGCTGCACTGTATGTGAACGGTGTTTGTAAGTAAGGATACCTGTCCATAAAGCAGAGAGTGGTGAAAGCTGGTTATGTAGTGCTATCCCGCTGAGCATACCAATGACTGTGGACACAGTGTGCACAGCAGTGGGACATCATGTACACAGCCGGGATAACCCAAGGGCTGCCACAGGGGGGCAAAACACAGAACAATGCCACCACCCACGCCAATGCTGGCAGTGGATGTCCAACAAGGAAGTGCCACAGCAGGGGATAGGACATGTATGTATACTGTCACAGCACACATGTGTATGGACATATACCGTCGATGTCATACGTAATGTGCGCACGACGTGCGTATGCCGCAGTAGGGGTTACCATGTCAAGTATGTGTAATGTAAAGCTGTCATGGTGGATATGACAGACATCATACACAGTATCACAGGCATAGCATGCATAATGGAGGTATGGCCTAGTGTTATGTACACTAACAGGATATGTATGGCCTGTACATATGGGACAGAGTAGTAGCAGAATAGCCACCCGAAATGGAAGGAACACCAAGTAACCATGTCCAAACGATCTGTAGCAGGTGCAATGTTGCAACAATGAAGTCCGGCAGGTCTATGTGTAAACACATGTGCAGTGTACACAGTAGTGTCAACTCCCCATGGTAGTGTCCACTGAACAGCAGAGGTGGATGTCAACTGCATGTCTACACAGTACTGCTGCTGTGGTGATACCATGACTATGTGTCACCCTATCAGCAAGGGAGCTATCACATGACCAGTGCCACAGTGTGTCCCTGTGGGATGTGCACAGGACCTACGTTCCACAGCATGGTGTGTGTCGTGTCTGCGGAAGTAACACAGAAGCCCAGGCCATGCAATGTGGCATGTGTGCACATATGCAGGAGTGCTTCATTCACCCCACCCACTGCAATTGCCATGTATGAGTACTACATGCATCAGTAATGCGGAGGACATGGCCCATGTCAGAGTAGATGACACCCCTGTGTAAGTGGTACGCAGATGAGTACAGATGTGTTCCTCGTCTGTCATCCGCGTATGTAAACTGTCTGAGGCTGGTATACATCATGGCATGACAATGCCATGCCATGTAAAGTCGTAGCCGTTGTGGAAGGTACACCACGAATGTGTTATTGTAACCCTGCCCATGTGTAGATGTGTGTATGGCACAGGTACAAAGGCTACCTATGTAACAGCAACACACACAGTACAGATATGTGTGGCCCTGCAGATGTGTACCCATGCCACAGTGGAATATGGCAACCACAGCACCATGTGGGGCATGTGTGTGTACAGCAACCATGTACAATGTGATATGCATGTATGGGGACAGTATCCATGTGATACCCAGTGGATGACTGTTGCTATGCAAAGGTGATGTGTATGCACCATGTGTGATGTATCCTGATGCAATGACATCCACACGATGTATCTGCCACACCAACACCTGTATGGTTGTTAGCAGTATGAGCTGGTGGAGCTACAATGCTGCCAGGTATGTAGATGTGGGATATCTGGGCATGGACAGTACTCTGTGACAGCATGTTGTATATGTAAGCAAATAGTGAACATGAGGGGCCACATGACTGAGGACTGTGTAATGCCACATGTACCTGACATGTAGTAGGTAGCATGATATGCTTGCACCACTGTGTGTCCTGTCCAGGAGTCATATAGCCTAACATCCTGAGACACAGGGTATGATGTGATGGTGGATGTGTACATTGCCAATACCAGAATGTGGAATGGTGCTGAAGGGCAATGTGGAGACAATGTCTGATCTGTTACCCTCCGTACCACACCAACCACCCATGCAATGGTATGACAGGTGGCCAGCATGTGTATGTGGCGTCCTGTGGCACACAGAGGCCCAACAAGGGTGCCAGTAAAGGCATGGAGGTCATCAATGATTGTGTGATGCACGGATGTGAGGACGTGCCCCAGTGCCATACTGAATGGTCCAGTCATGGGTGTACGAATGCAGTCCCACACGTGCAATGCAGTACCACCCATGTGTAGTGTGAGATGCGGTAGCGTGGTGGTCAAGGTACACAACGTCCAAGAACAGGCTAGCAGTTAATTCAGTGGGCTGCTGCGGAGACACATACCAAACAGGTTGGCGGGACATAACAGCTAGGGAGATCGGAGGTGACATTGGGACAGTGTCCTAGGACATAACGTGTGCATGGCAGTACCATGTATGTGTCCACAGGGACACTGCGATGTCCATGTATGGATTGCAACCCTGTAGTGAGTGAGAGTGTGTATTGTTGGTAGGTACCCCATTGGCTGGCATGTTGCCAACAACATCTCAGTCGGCAATGCCTGGGTGACTGTTATGCGCTACATCGAATGTGGATGAAGCCAAACAACACAGACATACCACCACACTGCCTGAGGGCCCACACTGCAATGCGGCAGTCATGTGTAGGTAGCTAGCCTTGGAGCATGTGATGGACCACGAGGACCCACCATGACTGTCAAGTGATGCACCCACACATGTGAATATACCCACCGTGCAACAGCCTGCACATGTGCCCATACAGCAGATGTGCATGGAACATGACTACCACCGTGGCGTCTGTGAAAAGGCCAGTACCGCCATGTCTCTGTGTGGAATAGCATGGTCCCTACCATTGCGTACATGTTGCGGAAGTGCACTGTGATATGTGTCAGCATAGTCACGTACACTGTCCATCTGCCGGGGTGCCATGCCATTAACCACCCCCGTCAGCAGACGTCAGTAGTACCGGCCGTTGAGCACATGTACCATGTATGCTGCGATGGGTGTGTGTCCAGGGTGTGGCTAGCAGGGCCGTGAAGCATATATGTTCATCTACCAGAGGGGGGATATCCGTAGGTTTAACACAGCAGACACATGGAGGTATGGTGCATGCCGAGGGTAGTGTAGGTATGGTATGTGTTGTGTAATGTGTCACCCAGCTATGTGTAGTGCATGGCCAAGCATGTGTGGGTACATGGGAGTCCATACTAGGGAAGTGTGGGTTGCTGTCAGCACATGGCAGTAGCACCTGTCCGAGGTGCAATGTACAGTACGACAACACAGCCAGCATGTAACCTGTGGTGTACAGTGTACTCTCTGTTGTGTGTTACAATGTGTCTAGCGGTCACAAACATGGGTATCCGAACATGGAGTACCTACGATGCATTGTGTTCGGAAAATATACAGTATGTGTGTGTAAAACATTGTGTGATGTGGGATCCCCTCACCTGTGTGTGTTGCAGTCCAGGTATGTGGCTGGGAGGTATGATCTGTGTACAATCTTGACTGGCAGGTGTGCTGTGCAGAGCATGGAGGCAGGTCCCAGGCACCGCAGATAAATGTCAGACGTGCACTACTGTGCGTGCCATGCTTGTGTGCAGCACAGTGGAGGGTGCAAGCATTGTCACACATTACTGCATGCCATGCCTGCCTGTTACAGCCCTGCTGGAGACAGACATATGACACCACCGCAGAGGCAGCATAGCATGTGAAGATGTACATGTGGGCTCCACATCCTAGGCAGATGTCCGCAGGTCATGTGTGCCACAGTAGTGTGGTCGACCACGACTGTCATACTGGACAGATACCACATGCCTGTATAAGGACAGTATGAGCATAGTCAACAGTCGCAGTGACAGAGTAGGCCAATGTACAGTTTCCCCGTGTGCAGACCACTGCCTACTGTACACCTGGCTAGACACACACCTGGAGGGTGAATATACCTTTGAGCCATCACATGTCCCAGTCCACGTAGCCTGTACAATGCCATCACAGGGTGGTCACAATAATGTGTGGTAAGACAGACACGTTGTACCAGGTGATGTGTCATGTGTGCATATGTTGAGTTGCACAGCCGTTCACACGTCCGCAACATATCGGTGCATGATGTATAGTGTAACATGATGTGTGGAACTGCACTGTGACCCACAACAGGGTCATCTGAAACAGGTGTGTTGTGAATGGTGTAACCCATGGTCACACGGGATACACACTGGTGCTGTTGGCAGCCATGCTGGTGGCCACCAGTGGTGCCTGCAGTGGTCATACAGACATACTGCACACAGTGTTCTGGCAGGAATGTCCATTGTTGTGGATGATGTGTTGCTACGTGAAGGTAGGTGTGTGTTGTGAATGTTACACATCCAGATGTGACCATCTGGCGCAGTCATGGTCGACAGCATCACACACATCCACAGTGGTCAGAACCCTGTCCTGAGAATGGGTGTCAGCCACCCTCGTACTGTGTGACGTATGTGCAGATGGCAGAACACCTCCCACTGGCTGGATAACAGTGTCAGCTAGGATGGCTACGTGATGGCTGGCATACGCCGTGATAATGTACAATGCTGGTATCCCAATGAAGTACCTGGAATCACACACAGTATGCCATGGCTGCCATGTAAACCATGCACAACAATGACTGTGTGACGACACAATGCGTAGACATGTTGAACATGCACACATGAGAACACCCAATGAGGTATGTTGCACATATCGATGTACAACTGTCATCTATGGCCATAGCATGGATGCAGATGCACATGCCCCACAGGCAGTACCACGCGATGTAGGTAGGGGGGCATTGCACGTGTACATGTGACAGTTGCTGTACCGCCACATGTCCTGCATAGCCGTCATGTAGGGGTAGCAGTGGCATGTGACTGTCGGACATGCCTGTACATTTGACCATGTCCCACAGGACATGTGTTATGTGTGTACAACATGTGTTGTGCCGTCAGCAAGCTGTGAAGTGTACGGTTGCCAGTGTACCTGTGTGACATGTTCTGCGATGGGTGCAAAGGCACGCAGTACTGCATTGCATGCCCACATGCCCCACACAGGTGCATAGCCTGAACATACAATACAAAGAGGGTGTTGGATGATAGCAACCCACAAGAGGAGATGTGTACGGGTGGCAACCCACTACCACCTGTTCGGGTATGGTGTGCATGTCAATGACACATTACCACCCAAGAAGCTAGCGGTACAGCAGTACAGGGTTGCATGCATATATGTTCACCAATATCCCTGTGTGTCCCACCACTGGCCCGTGGACAGACAGACACCAACACAATGTGCAGATATGATATGTGCACAGCACATCACCGATGGCTACTGTAGAACAGGCTTACTGTGTAGACATGTGCACAGTAGGTCTGCGCCAGCCACACTCAAACAGGTTATGTGCCGAACCACACCAATAGTCCAGCCCATGCCACAGACAGATGTGCACGCATCTGTGTATGTACATCTGGGAATGTCTCCGGCATAGCAGTATAGCTGTGTCAGTGTTGCAAACAACATATTGAATGGGTTGTATGTGTGAGGGGTGCGTCATACGTGTATGGTCAGATCGACGATACCATCAGTGCCCCTGCTATGTGAACATCCCTGTCCCCATACATGGATACCTATGCTGTGCCCAACACCACGTTCCCCGTGGGAGGGATGGCGCTGTGCGGTGCACCAGCAGACATGGGGGTGGCAGCAGGCACTGGATGTAGACATATGTGGTACCCATGTCAGTCCAGGCAACCATCCATGTGCATGGGATAGCAGTGTGTGGGCACATACAGCACTGTGTTGAACAATATCGCAGCACATAGCACCTGTCAGGGTTAATGTGTATGCATGGATGTGCGATACCTGCATGCACCAGACACACCCCCACCAAGCAGCGTGCAGCCTACCTTGCATAAGGCCAGTGTCCACACCATGATGATAGACATGTGTAATGTCCATATACACATAGCAATGACATATGGAATGGACAGCCACCCTGCCAATATCAGTACCCCCCAGGTGGGTCACATCCCAGTGCCATGTATGTGACATACCCTGCCATACCATGTGGCCCTGCCCAGCAAGGCTGCACGTGCTATCACAGTCCTACATGGTGCGATGGACAAAAGGCACTGTCACTATCAACTGTCCACAGCAGTAATGTGGCAGTGATGCACCCTGTGGTGTTACAGGTGCTGTGTGTTGCTGTGGACAATGTGCGTGTGCACCTGCTATGCATGACCTTTCCTGCTAATGTCACATGGTTACACATTGTCCCATGTGTAACACATGTGCAACACAGGTGAGCCTTGGCAGGTTGCCCAAAACCCGTACAGTGCTGTGTGGATGTACATGGCACAACACATGCATGTACAGGTGTCCATGTGTATGTGTGCAGTGCCACCGCTGACGTTCATAATGGCGGCGGGATGTCTAGTGACATATACACAGCATCCAGGTGAACAGTAGAACTGTTGTCACATGGGGACCTGTGCCAACTGATATGGACACAGGTGCAGGCAGGTACACATGTCCACAGCAGGCTAACATCAACATGGTGCGTGTACAGTGTGATGAGGTGACACACAGATATGATATGACACCCACTGCTCAATGGTGTGACGGCAACACGTCGGCTGTGTCACTGCCATGATGCATCACAGAGATTACTGTGCAGATGTTGTACATGTCATAGCAATGTATGTCCAGCAGTATGCCAGTACAGCAGTGTAAATGTGACCTGTCAACATCATTATGTCTTACAGATAATGCCACGTTCCCGTCTGCCTGCCTTCAGCCGACAGGAGGATGAAGTGATAATACCGTTGCTCCAGGACAACTTTGACATACTGTTCAGCCATGTGCCACTACAGGCGCAGCAGCGTGATGACGTGTGGCAGGATATGCGCAGGAGGGTGAACAACATGGGCGGCCACAACCGCACATACCAGCAGATCCGCAGACACTGCACAGACCTAATTCGGCACGCGAAACAGCGTGCCACCGCAATCGCCAGACAACAAGGTGGGACAGGTGGTGGGCCACCAACCCAGCCCCCACTCACACACACGGAGGAGCTCCTGGCCAGTCTGGGGACACCCAGGGAACAACATGCAGAAACCCTCGCTGCCATCGTGGAGGTGGGTGTCTCCCAACCAACGAGCCTGGAGCTGCCTGGCAAGTCAGTCTTGCATGTTTGTATGATAACTGACGTAGGTGTGGGTGTCATAGTACACCACATAATGTAGCAACACATGTCAGGTATATGGCCACACAAGATGCATACTACAGTATGCTACGTTGTGTATGCAAACATGTGCATAGCACATGCTAACACACAGGTGCATGATGTGACATGCACAGTGCTTACTGCGGCGATAGTAATGGATAATGTGTATACTGTTGTGTCGCTCCTATACAGGTACGTCTGGCGTGTCGCACAGACATGGGTCTGTCGCAGGTGAAACTGTTGCTAGTAATAGGCATGATACGGTGTATAGATATTCCCTATGTGTCCACGTATGACATGCACACCTGGGTCTGCCCCAGTCACGGTATACAGGTTGCACCCCCCGACACACACACCACCCATGTACAGTAGATACAACCGTTAGTATAGACCGGCATGACACCACATAACCCATCGGTGTGATATGTGCAGTCAGCTATGCATACAATGGTGGAGGTGTTCCACAATGGCTGCATGTGTAGTATGCATCGGTATGCCTTTGCGGTATGTACACAGTACCACATAGTGAGCTGTGATCTGGCCAGCACACAGGTGTTACCACTGTGACCTATGCCCCTGCATCGGGTGCACACGTTGTGACATGGCACATGACATGTCCCATGCACGTGGTAGTCTGTCCGCAACATTGTCACACCATGACATGACCTACGCATGACATAGCAGACATCCACAATGTCTGCATAGCCTTCGGGAATGTGACACCTCAGACTAGTACGGGTGTATGTCACATGGGCCTCCACAGGGATGTGTACACAATGCCCATCACACACAATTGTCCATGAACCAGACAAACATGGCCATGGGTGATACCTACAGGCATGTTGCCACACAGTACATCCGCAGTGGGTAGTCACCATTGCAGCCTATCCACACATAGTGTGGTCATCGCTGTAGTGGACCCCCTGGACATCCGATGTGGTACACCAGACAAATGGAATGCCTGTCTGCAGCCATTAGAGGTGCCACCAATGTCTGCCATATACGTGCTGTGGAACAGCATGAGTGAGTTGCAGACATGGCAATGCAATGCGTCCAGGTTACGCATCGCACAGAAACATACCTGTGTCCTGCTGCCATGCAGTGGCACAGTGCCCGTAATCCCCACTGTACAGCTATGTACACAGCTCACAACAACCACACCTGCACAGACATCCTTGTCACACATGCATTCTATCTGTACACTGTACACATAACACTGCACTGTGACATCCGTTATGATGTGGTGCATGTGGTGGGACACCATTGTCACATGTCCACATGATACCGCACATGTTTGCGGTTTACATCATAGTGGCGCCAGCCATGTGTACTGTTAACCGCCCGTGGCCACCGCGGTGTATCACGATGATGCATGCAAACTACCATGAATGTGTGTACTGCAAGCCTACTAAAACACACCTGCTTGATGTAGTGTGCACTCCAGGGCAGTATGCATACTACCACTATTAATGTCTGGGCTGCATTCACTGGGCTGTGGTGTGGGAATGCTGCATGCCACCTGCAATATCACATGCATGATGTGTCTGCATGTGTGTGTCTGCGTGTGTATGTCAGCGTGTGTGTGTCCGCATGTGTGTGTGTGTGTGTGTGTGTGTGTGTGTGTGTGTGTGTGTGTGTGTGTGTGTGTGTGTGTCTGCGTGTGTGTAATGTAAGTTACGGTATGTCTTTGTATTCACAGGTGCTGTAGGTGCGTTCCCCTCCTGCGGTCCATCTGATGCTAGTGTCCCCACAGATACTAGCGGTGATGACCATGTGCATGAGGCACAGGCAGGGTCGTCATGGGCAGAAGCTGTGCCATTGGAGAACATCCCAGCTATGTCCCCTTCTTCCCCGCACACGGTTCAGATGCCGACACATACCACATCACCGTTGCCCATAGAGGAAGGACAGTCAGCGTCTGTTGGCACCGAGCAGGAATGTGTGGTGGCTGCAGAAGGTGCGGGTACACACCATGTTGCCAGTGTAATGACTGGTGAAGTGCCACACAGGCATGTGGCTGGTGCTGCTCATAGGAGGAGCACTGCTAGACATGCACCTGCCGTACAGGGTGCAGCAGCTGGTATCACCAGACGCATGTTTCAGACTGTAATGGCGGCACAGGCACGTGCCGAACGGCAGAACCAAGAAGGGCAGAGGTTGCAGAGGGCCGCAATCCATTCCTTAAATGAGAACATCCAGTCATTGGCGAATGCTCAACAGCAGCTTGCCGATGTTCTGGATAGGAGATTAGGTGAGATGGTTGGTATCCTCGACCGAGGCATGGCAATCTGCGCGCGTGAGCTGTCCATGCTGGAACACCTGGTAGGGGTGAGGCATAGGACATGTGGCCGTAGGCCAGCAACACCACCTAGTGCAGGTCGACGTGTACGTGCCACCTCTCATGCCCACTCACACAGTGCTGGTAGCAGCAGCAGTGCAGCTGGTGCTACACCAACCATACCAGGACACAGCAGGCCACGTGGACGTGGCCCTGGACGGTCCCAGCGTGGACACGGTTCCAGCGGACATGTGTCATCGGAGAGTGGCCACTCAATACCTCCACCCGGTAGTGCCTGTGCGACCCCAGGCAGGCACGGGTCACGCGTCAACCAGGCGGACACAGTGAGCCGTACAACCTGCACTGTACAGTCTGGGGCTGCCAAGTATACCCCATGTAGGCATCACAGATGACTGAACTGTGTACACACATACCCACACACAGCAGACACAACTGTAGGGCTCCACCACATCCACATGCATTCTGCACAGTCATGCCCAGTAAATGCACAGGCCCTTACACACACATGATGTCATCCATTGGTACAGCCTATGCCCCTGGCACACATATCACCCTGTGCATATGATGAAGCCTCTGCCGCAGCACCATGATCCACACCATCGGTGCACGGTTATGCAAACATATTCTGATGCACAGGGTGGACAAGATAGTGAGAGGTGTATGTGATACCTGTGTCCACATAGTACGCGATGTGTATGCTGCGGTGGTTGTGTATGACAGGTGACAGGTGCGTATGTGACTTGGGTTGTGCACTGACATCATGCAGCAGACATACCATGTAGTGCAGGTGCAGCATTCATTGTTCTGTGTACACGGTATGCGTGGCGGTTACATGTGTAGCACCATGTTGGTTCAGTTAACCCGTATGCCATTATGGAGTACTTGCATGTGCCTACTGGGAGCACTGTTATCAGTCCCCCACGTGTAGCTGTGGGGTACCCACAGGCACATCTGGCAATATCAGCATACCACAAGTACCCGCAACCTGCATGGACCCCTACATAGGTACATAGGCGCACATGTACATACCAGGCTATGTGCCCTACAGCATGTGTAAGCCTAGCCAGACTGTGTGTGGCTGTTAACACCCCTTAGGATGAGGATACCACATCCATCGGTCCGCTGTCCCTCTGTCCAGCAGTGACACAGAGATGATGCCTGGCGCATACCTATGATCACACATCCACACGTCATGATTACTCTTGGACAAAGGCAGTCAGGGGCTCTGCTTCACATGGGCTGGCAATCCTCTCCATGTTGTAGGGGGTCTCTGGGCGTTGACCCTGTTCCCCAGCATGTCCTATTCATGTTCGTGTTGAGGTTTCTGACAGTCGCTTTTGTGCCCGTGTTTGCCTGGAGCCTAGGAGGTGGAACATGTCCATGTCACCCAGGTCGGACATGGCCATGTATGTCAGGCACAGATCACCACAGAGCAGACGTGCTGGGAAGGTATACAGCCGGAGTCCCCTTGGTCGGGCAGCGTGTGACACATGTCTCAGCACCTTTATCCCTGTGCTGTGGAAAGTTTGTGGTCCTTCCAGCACGGAGTCCCCTTGGTGGGCAGGATGAACATGTCCTTGAGGACCTTTATCCTGTTTTCTTTTGTGACAGAGGTTACCGACAGGTGTGTACCCAGTGG
>NC_056728.1:1770001699-1770034199 GCF_019279795.1 Protopterus annectens
ATAGGCATGATGCAATGCAACCTTTCAAAAATGCATTTTTCAACTGTTGTTCATATGAACTATCATTTTTCTGATTTTCAGGAATAGGCATACCACTATGGTTATTGAAACATTCTAATAATCTACCATAGTATCCATCTACAGTTTCATTATCTTGTTGTATGCACTGATTAATACAGGTCCAATCTGCTCTAGGTTTCCATTTTTCAGTAATTTGGTCCGTAAGACCCTTCAACGTGGTGTCTAATTCTGCGTCACTATGTAGGAGTGGTTTAAGTTGCGCGTCACGAGCATTCCAGACGCCACAAACCATGTGCCAGTCTGGACCTATAATTTGTCTAATCACCTTCTCTACTTCTTCCCCATTTAAGTGGTAACTCATTCGCATACCTTGTAAATGTTGTATAAACTTTTCATGATTATTTTGTGGATGGGGAATTCCCTCTGTAGCTTTCCGGATATCTTCCGGTGTCCACGGTCTATACACTAGGAGAGTTGGGTCCTGGCCTTCCTGTCCTGCCTGAGGGTTCGGTACTTCAATTAATTGACAGATTTCCTCACTCTCTTCTAGTGACTCTCTTCTTAGTTGAGTGTCCCTAGGTGTTTTATGTGTTCGGGATCTAGTTTCAATAGCTTCTCTTACAAATGGTTGTTGTAATACCTCTGTTGCCACAGGATAACGTGGGGGGGGACCAGCCTGCCCTCCCGCTTCATATCCTGGATGAGGTATCGGTGGGGGTGGAGGGGGAGGGGCCGTCGCTACTACTGTATTATTATCTTCTTTGTCTAAGAATGATGCTTTCGCATTTTTAGTCTTCTGTTCCCTTCGGTTCACTTCCTCAATCCACCTATGTGCTTGAGGAATACCCAACTGTCGCTGTTTTTTCGCCTGACCATCTGCGTCAGATTTTAACTGTTTCAAAAGTTTCACTAACGAAATTTTGTCTAATATACCATCAAAGTCATATTTATTAACCCATTTTGCAAAATATCTCACATTATCTGCTCTCTGCAATTGCATATACTTCACATCATCCGTCAAGGGCGGATCTCGCGATCTCTTAGTGCACTGATTTCCCATGTCTTAAAAAGACTGTTACGTACCCCTTCTCTTGTACCACGTGGTATCTCCTTCCCTGTATCCACTGTAGTGTCTAGAATGACTGTTTACTCTGCTCTGTGTTCCCCTGATCTATGACCAAATATACAGTACTTCAATTCGTTCTCGACCTGCTATCACAAATCTTAACAACAACACAATGTAACCTGGTCCCTGATCTAAAACAAAGACAAAGAGGGAAACTCTACTTACCTGAGCCTCCCGTTTATGACTGCACGTTTTCTTCTTAGGATCCAGTTTTCCGCTTTTCAGCCACAGATCAGAAATTGGACAGCCTCTTTACACACAACAATTCAGTCGGAGGTCTTTTCACTCAAGAAGAACCATTTAGGCAACTTCTCCTGCGCAGATTTATTACCACCCATGCACTCTGACCTGTAGCTTACCAAGGGAATTCCGGCTAAGAAGGACCACAATGTCAAATAAGTTGTTAAAATCAGACTGAAAAAATCAGTAGGCTTTTCTAAATGACAGTCAATAACACAGGAAGCTCAGGTTCACAACGTTTTACTAGTGTACACCAGGAGGCAAAAAACTATACAGTACAAGTATAAGAGTTTTGTCTGACTCTATACAGGAAGCAATTTGTTTATATAGTGTTTACAATCAGCTTTTGCCCACCTTACTGACGTGGTCAGTCACAGGGCAATTCCATCACTATAGTCCGCAATATTCTATTCATACGAAGGTGCTGAGGTAATGCTTTTTAAATGTTTTCCCATGAGAATAACACAGCCTTGCAAGGCACCTGGTCAATTACAGTGTCCTTCTGTACATGTTGCTCTTTCAAGGTTCCTGGCCTGTTCGAATACAATAGTCAGTTCATTTCTTAATACGTTCCTTTGTCTCTCTGATAAGGAGTTGTACTCTATCTTCGATAGAGCTCACAAGGCCATCCTCCTCAGTGGAAGGAAGAAAGATATACATGTATATACATTTATTCTTCTCTAACCCAGCAGATAATTAATGCTGAAAGACATAAGATTGCTGAACTGGTTACTGCCAGGGTCAGAGTTCAATCACACTGCAGCTAAGCTTCAGGCAATTACATGCAAGATCATTTCTACTGCCATATTGTAAAATAGAATAAAATGCATTATATACTATTTGCTTCTAAACTGGCACTTCATATATGTTTATATATATATTTTTCTAACAACATCCATCTGGGCATATGCATGTTATTCCGTCCTTTGCGTTGGCCGTGGGTGTTTGGCAGTCCGGCAACACTACTCTCAACATGTGATGTCCCACCTTCCCCTTCTGTGCCTGTGGCACCCTGTTAGGGCGTCCTGTTTGGTAGGCAGATGTTCCGCTATATGTGTTGTGTTTGACATGTCTGCATAGCTAATCATCAGTACGGTGGTTGAACATCCCGCCTTGTCCAGATGTGTACAGTTATGTGCACCGTGGCGTGTGCATGCCTATGGGGTTTGGACGGGTCCATACCACATGCGGGATGTACACATTCTGCCGACACATTCACATGCAGCCATTTGCATATCTGTACCTGAGGTGGGTTGTTAACATGTGGGGTACATATTTGCCCGCGTGGCACTGCCTAAGACAATACTTCTTACCACATTTCAGGTATGCCCATTGTGTGTAGGTGTGTAGCTGCGCAAGGCTGCTAGCTGGGTTGGGTGCACGGTCGTACATGGGTGCGGGATACATGCTATGATGGGGCTATTGTGTATTACATTTGCATGCATGAGTTCTGCTTCTGGATATTACGCTTAGACATATGCCGTCCTGTGTATGCGACGAGCACGTTGCTGGGTGTGGTACATGTTGCTATGCACATGTTTTCCTGTGTTTAGGGTATCTTGTTTCCTTCTTGTTGTTATATCTACACGGCTACCCGGCTGTGTACTCTCACTACTGCTGGTGACCATTAGGGTTGCCACCTTTTCCAATGCCCAAAGTGGGACATCTTTTGTAGAAACATCGGATTTTGCAGGACAAAACATACCCACAGCAAGTAGAGATGAAAGAACTTCACTTTTTTGCCAAAATAAAAGCTTATTCTTATAGCATTTGAGTTGCTTATTCTGTTTCTTATAACATGTATGTGTTTCAAATACAAAATAATTGTTTTATGCTACTATTAAGGTATATAGAGGAAATATTTTTGTCCTAAGATCTCAGGACATTTGCCATTTTTTCGATTTTTTTGCGGGACACAACTGTCAAAAGAGGGACTGTCCCTAGCAAAGTGGGACAGGTGGTAACCCTAGTGACCATGCCCATGTCGCTACTTCTATGTCGGTGCGGCGTGCTGACATGCTGCGGTACACCTTCACTGGGTATGCCCACTGACAGTGCATTGCGGGACGGACACGGTATTACGCGTATCCTTTGTTCCTTGGACGGGTACACTTAGGGCTTCGTGGGTTGTGTTTGGATCTCCGTTTTGTTGGGACGGGTACTATGTTGCATACTCTGCGTACGTTTCATTCTCCACGGGCCCTGGCTGGTGTGGTTACTATTACGGGCGGCCTGTGGAAGTCAGCACTTTAGGTTGCTCATCACCTGCCAGCTTAGCCACGCCTCCGGACGCATCCTACTTGGGCTCGCTCACATGCCCTACGCACGTGTCTGTGGTTGCGGCGCGCACTCATTACTATGCATATGGCGCTGCTATGCCGACTATTCACTGCACCGCCGGCGCAAGCCTTACACCGGCCTTGCGCCGAGCTTCATGAATCCCGGGGGTTATCTATAAGTACTGTATTTTAAAGTATTTAAATAACTATATGTTTTTGACATTTAAAGCTTGTACCTTTAAAAACTTTTAGGGACATTAGCTGATTTTATGCCATGTGATTCATTCTTTTAAAGGAGTAAATGGTAGATTGTAACAAGAGATTCTGTTGAAGTGTTTATGAAAGATGTTGTAAAACAAAAGCACTTAACCGGATTTTTATTTTCATTTTCAATTAATTAAAGTGATTTATTTCCTGCATCTTGGGGCTTGCTTTACTGCCATGGGTACTTTGTTTTTGGTTTACCTGTTTATCTCTAGTATGGATAATGAATGGTAGTTTGATGTTTCAGTCTATATAAATTTGATATATACTGCCTCAAGCATTAATATAGTGAAACACAAAACCTCAAATGTGGTGGCTTCTGTCAAATCCATTGAAAACCATTAACCATCAGACAAAGTAAAAATACCTAAAGCTTTGTTTTTGCAGGGAGGGAAAAGCTGTCTCTGCACACCCACACTCCCCTGCTGTGATAAATATACCAACTTTGTGACTGCAAAACAGTGAGGATAAGGAGAAACTTCCTCACCCCATTTTCTACTGATCTCTGCAAACACACACACACACACACACACACACACACACACACACACACACACACACACACACACACGCACACACGCACACACGCACACACGCATGCACGCACACAGACACACGCATGCACGCACACACACACACACACACACACACACACACACACACACACACACACACACACACACACACACACACACAAATCTATGGCCCACTGCTGCGGAGAAGAGGACCCCAACTGCCTCCCTCCCAGAAGATGGGTTTGCTGGCACTGGTGATTCACTTCCATCCTTCCCACCCCGTCCATTCAGTATCTGTGCCACTATTCAGATATAGGTTTTCTGGATCACAGTCAGGGTGTTATCCCTTTATGCCATGTGGTTTGGAATTCAAATCTATAATATAGACATTGTTCTATATTATTCCATGAAAATGTCATGATAATATGCCAGCCATTTTGCTGCTGCAACTGTTTATATACAGGAACCAAAGTAGTCCAAAGCAGTCAGTGACAGAGGCACAGTGCCTTCTTGAAAATGGTCAGTAATAACAGTGATAATCCTCCAGTGACTGGGACAGTCCCAATAATAACAGTGTTAATTTTCCAGTGACTGGGACAGTCCCAGTAATACCAGTGTTAATCTTCCAGTGACTGAGACAGTCCCAGTAATCCTGCTGTAGCTCCAGTGACCCTGTTAATTCAGCTTAGGTTACAGCTAAAGTGTGAAGCTGACCCTGTTAACAGTCATATATTCTGTCTGGAAACTCACTTATGTAAAACAATGCTTGAACATGGCTTCTAGCCAGAAATATCATAAAAATACATTGAGCAGTTCATTTGCTTTCTTGTAGCTAGCATAACAAATACGTTTTTTTTGTCTCTGTGAATAAGCAAATTTTTTTTTATCAATACATTGTACTGCAATTAAACAGGAGGTAGCTAAGGTTGAAAGATGGGCTCTGTAACAAGCAATCAGCTCTGATTTCCACATATAACTGTGAATGACAAAAAGTGTCTGCACCCTGCACTTTTGGGGGCTGCACTCCCATACCACTGCTACGTTTACAGGCAAAGTATGATGCTACTGCCTCTTGGGGAAAGTAGAAATCCCTGGGACACTGCAACTTTAATTTTCCATGAAAAACATGGTTGATGTAGACACACTAATGATCACACATGAGTGTCAGCCCCTAACAAGCTGGAACTTAAAAAATGTAATGATTTGTGCTAGCTTTACTCAGTGTTACAGTGTCAGGTACACAGTCCAACAATATGCTAGAATATATGCAGTTAATAAATGGGCCCGAATGCCCCAGAGAAATTATAAAAACTACTGTGAAACTGTCCATATTATTTATATTGATAACAGTGCATTCACGGTATTTACATCTTTTCTGTAGTATACTGCAATGCACACAAATCCAGAATTATATATTTTCTAAAAGTTTCACAGCTTCTCGTAGCTCGAAAACCATTAAATCTAGAATATTTTTTCGAGATTTGAGCTTTCACATGGCAAGCAAGAAATTATTTCTGAGTTTATTGAGATATTTACAGAAATATGAAACATCATGCTTATTTATAATGATATAAAGAGCAGTGAATATCTCTCAAGATATACAACACACACTGCAATTATTGACTGCATTTTTCTTCATCCTCTCAAAGACTTCACCTGATGTCTTGCAATAGTTTATAAGTTACTTGGCTTTATAAATATTCACATACATATGGAAGCATTCCATAACTTCTTAATTGCTAGCAATATCTTCAGTATCATACATTATACATGAACAGTGACAATGTATTTTTCTGTCTCCCATCATGTTATTTCAGAATATGCCCACCTATAACATATAGCTCTTTTTGTTATAAAAAATGAGAATACAAATATGAAATATGAATAACAATTTACAAACAGTGATTAATGTCTCCATTTCAAGGCATCCAATATTAACAATCTGAGTGTTATTTTGTTATACACACCTTGCTGTTTCTTATGCTATGTTATTAAATAGTAAATCACTTAGTTATGGAAGCTAGCTACAAAAAAGAAAAAAAAAGAATCCCATAAGGTGTTATGGGTATGTAAGTATACAGAAGGTGTTATATGGATGACATAACCTAACTATCACAACAAAATCAATAACTTGTACCTTTAGCTACTCTGTGATAATTCTGCTTGTTAAATTCATTCACCATGAACACTAATAACCTTTTCCCTATTGCAAATATTTGTTATCTGACTACAAAAGCTAGGAATAAAATCTCTAAACTGATACTGGAATACATGAGTCTTGCATCCCAAACACAACACTCATACAGCCATTTACAGTCTTACCAACCAGATATACTGTGATATGGAGAATAGACTGTCTTCTAGATTGAGTCTTCTTGATTTAAAAGAACATTTGAAACAGTTGATCTTTCCTTCATACTTCAAACACTAAACAGCTATTGATTCTCCAATGATTCTCCATTGAGGTCACATCTTGGTTCAGTGACTACCTCTCTTACAGAATTTTTAAGGTTTGTTGCCCCAGGACCCACTGAAAGATGTGGTGTACTACAAAATAAATGCCTAAAAGATCTGTTCTTGGCCGACTCCTATTCTCACTTGCAATGGCTTCCCTCAGGCCCTATGTAAATATCATTCTTACTAAATCAATCACACCAAAAATATTTTGCCTTAATATTGAATTGGCTTGTTACACATAAATTAACTATAAATATCACAAAAACAACTGTCATGTTCTTTGGAACTTTTTAGAGGCTTAAAAATTCAAATAGCAATGGAATAACAGATTAAACAGGCACTCCATTAACTGACACCGCATTTCAAAAATACTTAAGGCTTGACTCTGGATCAGAAACTATCCTCCTCAATTAAGAAAGTAACACAGGTAAAAAGTCCTTAACCAATTACATATATTGTCAAATTTCTAAACTATTTATTGGAGAGGACAGACGGGCTGTTGTTACATATGCTCTACTCCTGAGCATTGAAGATGGATTCCCCATTATAGCCCTACTTTCACCACAAAATACCTCATTGATGCAAACCACTGAAAACAAAATGCTTAGATTTACATCTGGCTAACAACATAGAGCATCATGATACCACATTAAGCAAAGCCAAATGCTTGTCAGTTACTGCAAGGGCCTGCCAATAATCTTCAAATTATTACATTGCAGATACTATCTATCCTTAAAGGACAAACACATTGTGAATGACCCATCCTACAACATAAGGCACCACAAGGGAACAAAATTACTCTGACCACCTTCCTGATTAAAGACCAGGGGAAAAGAAAACTTCACTAAGAGTGTACCAGCGAGCTGAAATACATATCAAGATGATATTACAAATAGTAAAAAAAAAATAAAATGCAGAGGTACAGGGTAACGTTAAACAAATAACATTACACTAAATGCCAGTTACCAAAACAGCTGTATAGCCTAAAGTTTCCCATGTAAATTATACATGTCTATATCTATCTATCTATCTATCTATCTATCTATCTATCTATCTATCTATCTATCATTTTTAAAAAATACCATTACTGAATTATTACTTGTGATATTGGCAAACTTACATTTATACGGAAGTAATCAAACCATATTAACAAGTTCACATTTGCAAACATTATACATCCCACATATAGTTCTATACCATTTAATCAAAGCACCATTACATAAATTATTCAGTTCCTGCCTTCTCTTAAACCTCATTCCTCCTCCAAAACATGTTTCTGCATGTTTTGTTCCACAATTTCCATTTTTTTCAGTGTAAATTACTCCTACCCTTTTTCTGAAGATCACACTTCCCATTCCTTTATCTCTCTTTTGATATTCACTGCTTCAAGTATAGTAGGTTTAGAAGATGATTTACATTCTCTACTAATTGCTTTTTTTTGGCAGCAACTAGAATTAAACTTAACAAGGCTTTAATCTATTTAGGCAAGTCAAATCCCAGCTCAAAAAAATAATTTCCATAGTGACACTCATTTGTTCGCCTGGCATTCCTGACAGAGTACTCTGTAGGGAACTTTTAGAGTAAGCCAACTCATTACGGTATGAGAACATATGGTCCCAGGTACGTCTTTTTCACACATTACACCTCCAGCATTTGCCATCTACCAGAGGAAAAATTCTTTGGTGTCTGCCTGGGTATAAAATACCCAGGAAAACACACACAAAAAATCCTAAATCTTCTAGATTTGTGTTTCATATTTGGGAGCCATACATATGTCCTCCCATTGTTTCTTTGTGAATTGCTTATCTAATCTTTCATCTGAAATTTTTCTGACCTCCTCTCAGTGATTTCTATAGTTATCCTACAATATTTTATATGACATGCAAATTATCCTCTTTTTAGCAGCAGCTTCTCTTCTGGATTCAATTAAAAACTCAGCCAGTGCAGGTCTTTCATTTGTGATTCCCTGTGCCTTTCTCTTTGTCTGTGGATATGGAAGGCAATCTCTACCCTGTAATCCAATTGTCTTCTTAGCATGTTCCCATTCTATTACCTTTTCCTCTCTATTTGTTCCAGTACCTTGGTTCCTTTGCCAGCTTCTTCCAGTAAATTCCAGCCCCCCTTTTGCCTATTCTCTGTACCCCTAATTGCAGTCATCCCTAGCAGCAGAATTTCCTTTCTCCATTCTCATGCTGGCTTAGTTCTTAGTATACTTTCTGCTACTTAATGAATATAATATTTTGTATGATTGTTGTTATTCTCATTAAGGCTCTATATCCAAAATTCCATGTTACATATGCAAAATTAATATTTATCTTATCTCTGCCTGATACTTCACTTTTTCTTTCTGTTTCTTTCTTGTTTTCTGTCTGTCTAAGCAAAAAAATGCCTGTTAAGCCATGCAGTAAAGCAGTTCTTTGTTTTATTTTACTTTTGTTTTTTTCTTCCTCAGTTGTAAAATATGATATTTTTATTTGTTTTTATTTATTTGACATTTGTTTTATTAGTCTTATTTTTATATGCACCATTATCCTTAAATATAGCAAATGATTATCTTAGTAAGCGTAACACTTCTTTCTGCTTATGGTTCATGCAGTCCAAGAGATCCTTGACAAACTCTTTCCAATTTCCATTTGCCCCAGAACAGTGTCTAGGTAAGTGCCTTGCTCAAAGCCACACAGTAACCAAATGGAGGCTGAGGGAATCAAACCCTGGTCTACACGAAACAACTTGTTAACAGCTTATAGCCTTAAACTTCTGTATTAACTGCCAGACATCTGTGCTAACTCAATCAAAAATGTCCATTGCTTCAATGTCTTTATGCCCCTCCACGATTCTTAAGATCATTTTATGTTGTCTCTTTTCTTCCTGATACTCTATCATTTACATATTCTCCTTTGTAACTCATATCTTATTTTATCAAAACAATGTATGCTTAGCTCCCCTGAATTTTAAATTCATGTTTACTCATTTTCCTTTTCTTCAAAACATGAAATACTTTTTCATCTTAGACTAACTACTTTGACTATGTAGGCTTGCGGAAATATTTACAGTTACACTTTCGATTTAATATAGTTAGCTCAATCTGTGGTTTAGATATTTTCATATTTGATCTTTAGTAATGTCTCTTAGTAAGAAATTAAATTCTGTTTTTTAAATTAATTATATTAATTATTAAATTTATTAATTCATTAGTGTTTCTTCTATATATTTTAAAAGACTGCATGAAAATCACAAAACTGACATCTTATATTTTCTTCTTCTATATATTTTTGTATAACTCCTAGTGACTTTTGTTGTCTTGTCAGTATGCAGATTTCTGGTTCATCTTTGCCTATGTTTTGTATTGATATGGATGCCACAATACTCTTAATGAGCCTCTGTATATTTCAATGTTCTTAACTTGCCTTTGACCTGACTGGTGGCTGTAAAAGGACCTTGGACCAGTTTGCTAACCCAGTTAACAAAAGTAAACTAAATAGATAAATAAATACAGGACATAAAGCTTTACTTTTGATTATGTAAATGTAAAATCAGTCACTGACTTTTGGCCCAAGGTGTCCTGATATGAAAAAAAAAAAAAAAACACTTATGGACAGTATTGTGCCCAAGCATGGCATTCATTTCAGACAATCCATTAGTAGCACAGAAGTCTAGTAGCAATTCATTATTCAAAGCGTAATCAGGTGACTGGTTCCTCTGAATTGTGTCCTGAATGTGTTTCCATAGGTTCATGGGTTCATAGGTAGGTACTAGGCTATTGGCCCTAGGGCCTATATAAGCCTAGCCAAATGGTACCCTGGCTTTTGCCACCCAAGAAAATTATTTTCCTGTACCCCTGTCAAGCAGAGCCACAGAAGTGATCCCCGTGGTGAATTTCCTATCTCCCATCCAATCATCAAGATTTTTCTTGAAGAGTGCTAATGAGGAGCTTTATTTGATATAGATAGGTAATTTGTTCCAGAGTATGGGAAGTCTCTGAGACAGGAATCTATCCCTCCAGCATGTTCTGTTTATTGTGGTAACAAGGTTTAGCTCCCTAGAGCATGTAGCTTGGAAGGATTGGGATTTCTTTACATGGAGCATGTTCAACAGCTCTGGGTTTGACATAGCTTTGTATGTTAGGCAGAGATCGCCTCTGAGTAGGCGATATGCGACAGAGTAAAGCTGGAGTTTTTTGAGACGGTCTGCATAGGGCATCTGTTTGAGGCCAGTAATCCTCTTTGTGAGGTATTTCTGTGGCCTTTCCATTTGTTGTAGATATCTTATGAGGTACATACCAAAAGGGGCATTGTACTCTATAATGGGTCTAATGAGTGATGAGTAGAGGGGAACAATGACCTCTTTTTTTCCTGGATGAGAAACCTTTTGTGATGAGGTGTGCCACATAGAAGGATTTCCTGACTACTGTGGCGATGTGATTATCAAAGGAGAGACTACTGTCCACCTGTGTCCCAAGGTCTCTTATCACACTTTCGGTGTTAAGTAGACTACCATCTATGTGGTAGTTCATGGGTACAGAATTTTTACCAAAAGGGATGACAATACTTTTTGGCATTGAGCTTGAGGCCATGGCTTTGACACCATGCATCTGTCTCAGTGAGGCCCTTTTGTAGGATGTCCACATCGTTAGGAGATTTGATTATGGCTCCTAGTTTGCAGTCATCTGCAAAGTTTGTTAGCCAAAGACCTTCTGTGTTAGCCTGTACTTCAGAGAAGTAGACACCAAACAGGAGAGGTCCCAGGATGGAACCCTGTGGTACTCCACTTGTCACTGGTCTGAAGTTGGATATAGAGTCTGCTACTTTCACAGTGTAGGTTTGGTCAGTGAGCCAGTTGGCAACCCATCTTGTGACATAGGGATTTATACCTAGTTTAGTGAGTTTGTCTATAATTCCAGAGTGGGAGATGGTGTCAAAAGCCTTGGCGAGATCTAGATAGGCTGTGTGTACCACCTTACCCTCATCTACAGCTTTGGTGACTGCTTCAAAATGTTGTATCTTCTGGTAGGATTCCAGTAAGAAGTATCCTATCAAGCCCCAAACCCATTGTCTCCATGAAGGTTAAGTACTACAAATAGTTATTAGATGTATAGGCATAAAAAAAACAAAACAAACAACTCTTTGGGAAGTCAACCATCCTGGCTAATTACCATGTTGATAATATGCTCCTAAGACTCGACCCAGTGGCCAGGGATCTGAGTACTCATGTAGACAGCAGTCTTACCTTTGACCACCACATGGCTATAATGGTGAGGAGATCCTTTTATGTTGGGCAATTTATAAATAAAGGCCTGGGATCTAGATCCAAAGAGGTCATTATCCTACTGTACTCCACCCTTATCATATCAATCATAGAGTACAATGCTCCCTTTAATATGTACCTGACCAGGGATATCCAGCAACTAGACTGACATCAGAGGTTCCTTACAAAAAGAATGCAAGGTGTAACAAATTTGCCTTATGCAGAGTGTCTTAAAGACCTTTCCCTCTACTCAGTCTCAACTGAAAGGGTCTGACTGGAGAGATGATAAAGGGGTCTGAATAGAGAGGTTATATAGGGGTCCAAATGGAGAGATGATAAATCAGCAAGCAAAGGAAAGTAGTACTGCTGGAATTGAATTCATCCCCAAGTCTTGATGAGTACCTTCATGAGCTGGACCCCATTTTTCAGAAAATCTCACCAAGATGACACTGATATATAGACTGTATTTTATAAAGCATATATCATGGACAGAAGTAGGTTAAAAATAAAAAAAAATAGCTGGGTGCACAAGACCCAGGATAAAAAAGTGCCCAATCCTGGTAGGCACACTAGTGCCAGGACTGGAAAAAATGACAGTGTAGAATACTCAAGACACACCAGGCCCAGGGAGAGGATGGCCCCCTGTTGTAGAAGGAAATAGCAGTCCACAAAAAAATCACAAAAACTGATCGGCCAAAAAAGAGCCATAAAGATGACAGAGTGGACTATTGAGGATAAGAAAGAAATTAAGTATTGTTACTATTATGCAAGAAGCCCAGAATTTACAGACAGAAGATATACAAAAAGATTAAGAGAGAAATTAGACGAAAGAAAAATACACAAGAAAAGCTTCAAATAAAAATGTGTGTTCATTAATACAACAGATTTATGAAAAACATTATATAGACCAAGAAACCTTGGGCCATTTGGAAAAGGAAGCGACTGAGGGAGTGCGAAAATATAAAGAACAAAATCTAGAGATTTTTGACAGGTATAAAAAAGAAATATGGACATGGAAAAGAAAGAGAGATGTGATATGATGCAATATTTATGCAAAGGAGAAAACCAAATTAATCAATGCAAAAAAGCATCCTCAAATATATTTGAAGAGAAATACAAGCCCAAGTCATCCAGATATGGAAAATTTCATAATACAAAAAATAAGATCACAAAGAGGGAATGCAGAACAGAAGATCGATAAAGTAGAATTTTTATTTAAAAAAATAGAAGTTGAAGTTATGGGATACCTGCGAAGTGAAGGATTTAGTGTAGAAAGTCTAACACAAGTTATTATATCACAGCATGATGGAACAGCAAATCCCCCAAGTAAGGAGAAACAGGAGGAGCAGGAGACATCCGAAGAAGGCATATGGACATGGGGAAGAGAAAGAGACTTAATATGGTGCAGTATTTATGCAAGGGAGAAAGCAAAACTAATCAATACAAAAGGAGCAGCACCAAAGATATCTGAAGAGAAATACAGGCAAAGGCATCCGGATATGGCAAAAAATAAGAAAACAGAGAAAAAGTAGAAAAGAGGATTAGTAATGGACAAGTTAAAGAAATAGAAACTGAGATTATGGATTATCTGTGAAGCGAAGGATTTAATGTAGAAAATCTAACTTTGATAACATCACAGCAGGACAGAGCAGTGGATCCCCAAAATAAGGAGAAACCGATGAAGCAGGAAACATCTGATCAGTTGCCATATGAACATACTTTGGAGCCTTCCATAGGAAGCTAGTATAAAAGTTCAGTTGGAGTTGCACAGCAAGGGGAAAAACAGGAAACTGTAACAACTCTGACATAGTCAATATTGTGGAGTCATAGGCCAGTGAGTTCTCATATGAAAGAGCAATGGATGCCACAGGATGAAACTGAAGGGAATGTGGCATGGGAATATGCTGTGGAACTTTCTATAGAAGGCCCACAGGAAATGGAGAACAAAGAATGTGCCCTCAGTTTGGAAGAAAATGACCTAAGATAAGAATTGCTTGATTTAATAGAGAAGGACAGACATATTAAGATTAATGAAAGAAATAGACTAAAGAAAGTCAATAAAACCCCAAAAGTTATAAGTTTAATGAAACGAATGAACACAATAAATAGGACTGTTCATACAGATTAATGTGATATAACAGAAGTAAATAGGATATATATTACTATGGAGCTAAATTAATAACAGATAAAGTCTTACCACAAAAACACAGGGCAGCAAGAGAAAGGAAGGGGAGAAGTCAAATGCCATCATGGAAGTATCGAATAGAGAAAACTATAAAGCAATTAAGACAAGAGGTGTCACTGATAGAAGAATATAGAAGAGGGGAACAGATCAACAAAAATACTCAGAAACATAGACATAATAAAAACAATGCACGGTATCAGAACAGATCAGGATTTATCCTGCACTATCGCAAATAATAAACTAAAAATATTAACACAGGCAGAAAAAACTTAGAAGATATACAGATAAATATAAAGGAAAAGTACAAAACAAGCAATTTATTGATGACCCAAAAAAGTTTTATAGAGAATTGGAAAACAAGGCAAAAGGAAATGAAATACCACCAAAAAAGAAAAAGATACATTTTGGGGAAATATTTATGAAGATCCTGTGGAACATACAAATATGCTAAATGGACAGAAGAAGTAAAAGAAAGAATAAGAAGTTCAAATGTACAGAATATGAAATGGGATGAAGTAACAGCCAGGGAGATTTAAACAAATTTAAGAAAACCCCCTAACTGGAAAACGTCAGGCCCAGATACATTACCTAACTTCTAGCTAAAAGTATTCACATCTTTACATGATGATTTAGCCATGTAAAAAATATTTGTATGCACACCCAGAACAGACACCAACCTGGTTAACAACAGGAAAAACAATACTCCTACTTAAGAGCGAACCTGCAAGCTTTCTTAAAAAGTATAATCCAATAACTTCCCTTCTGACGATGTATAAACTATACACTGGCCTTGATGCCAACAGACCCCGGGATTCATGAAAGCTAAAACTCTGCAGGAACAGTGTAGCAGCTCCTGCATGGAGTTCAGCTGCCGAGCGATTCAGTAAACAGCTGATCCGATGTGCATGAACCTGTCTACACTGTTCCTGCATGGAAGACCGTACGGCATGCTAATCACCTCATTTGCTGGTGAAAACCAGACAAATGAAGTGAATTAACAATTCAGGAAGCTGCCAGGTCTCCATGCAGGAACAGTGTCAGTGCAGAAATGTGTTCAGTTACTAACTGGACACATTTCTGCAAAAAAGAAAATGGAGGTATGACAGCAGAAATAAATGCATTTATTCACATTTGTAGGCATGCCAATGGCCAAACATATGGCCATTGGCATGAATAAATGTTTAATTTTAATATAAAATAACTTTTTTGTTGCCAATCTCCACCGTTTAACCATAGCACACCAGCGCGCAAACACAATAATGCCAAAAAAAAAAAAAAAATGTGAAAACCCAAGTTTAAAGAAAATCTGCATTTTGCATTATAGTCTATGGCATGCAGAATCAAAATAATACCAGGGAACAGTGGTTGTCAAGGGGAAAGGCTCTGTGTCAGTGCAGCATCTATGGGCTAAAGGAGTGGGGTATGCAAATGATGAGAAATTTACTAAATCACAAAATATTCTAAGTCCAAAGCCTGCACCTAACCGTGTAGGTGCTAGAACAGGATCGTGTAAGCAAGAGGAGCAATTAACATGAATAGGGGGTGTGTTATGCTTGGTGTAAGCACATTGGAGCTCTGCTGGCTGGGTTTCCGCTTAGCTAAGCACAGCTAAGCAAAGGCTGTAATGTCTTACACCATGAAATGAAAAGCGTGTTCACGTCCAGGGAGGGACATTTCTGCTAAAATGTGTTTAACTTAGCTAAACAGGTTTGTGTGGCACGCACTGGGACTTAAACAAACAAACAAAAAAAAAACCACAGGAAATAGCAGCACTATGTATATGTAAGCAAGGGGGTGTGTCTGGGGCTATATAGCCTTGTTTACCTTGTCTAAACAGGTGTGCGTGGCGTGCACCGGGATTTAAATAACAAAAATAAAAAAATACAGGAAATGACAAGTGGAACAAGAAAAAAAAAGGGAAATAGCAGAATAGAGGCACTCAAATACAAGTAATAGAGCTGTCAGGTGGAATGTATCATACTTAGCCAATCACACAGGCAGCATCTGCAGCACACCACTATAAACTATGCAAACACCTTTCAGTCTGTTTTTTCCCACAAACTTTACACCACCGGTGTACACAGGCAGGGGAATTTTACCTGACAAAACTGACAAAATGTTAGGGGCTGCAGTTGTTCTCATACATCAGTATGTGCAAAAGGCTGAGGGTGGTGAAGAGGACAATGCTGACAACCACGCCAGACTTATGAGGAGGAGAAGAGTGTTCAGGCCCAGGGTAACCTATCAGGGGCTACATGATCTGGAGATAGTAGAGCACTATAGGGTGGACAGGGACACATTGCAGCAAGTTGTGGAGCTGTGCCAGCCTTACCTCACAGCCAGAACAAACAGAAGGGAACCCATCCCAGTGGATACCAGGGTATGTGTAGCTCTAAGAATACTAGCTACAAGTACTTTCCAAAGACCAACTAGAGATATCATGGGGGTCTCGCAGGCATCTGCGTCCAGGATACTCCACCAGTTCCTGGATGCCATGCGATCACAGGCCGAGAAGCACATTAAATTCCTCACCACCCGTGAGGAGAGGAACTGCAATATGCATCTCTTTCGTCATATAGCAGACTACCCAGAGGTACTAGGTGCCATAGACTGCATGCACATCCACAGCAAAGCACCACCTGGTGACCGGGGTAGGGTCTCCATAAACCGCAAGGGGCTCCACTCCATCAACTGCCAGGTCATGTGCGATGCCCAGGGCATTATCATGAATATGTGTCGTGGCTGCCCTGGAAGCTATTACGACTCCCACATCTGGCATTTCTCACAGCTGTATCAGCGGTTTGTCGGGGGGACATCCCATATGGTCATTTAGTGGGGGATGCTGGCTACGCACTGGAGCCGTGGATGATGACACCCATCAGAAATGCACACACACCCACAGATGAATGCCATAATGAGGCACACGCACAAACCAGGATCATTATAGAGCATGTATTTGGAATGTTCAAGTCACGGTTCCACCGCCTTGACATATCTGGTGAAACCTTGCAGTACTCTCCAGCCACATGTGCACACATGGTCATAGTATGTGCCATGCTACACAATATGATCCTGTGGAACCAGCTGCAGCAAGAACAAAATGGGGAAGGGCCACACAGCCCCCCACCATTGCCAAGACCTCCACAGGAACAGAGGGACTTTGAGGAGGAACATCCTGAGTCTGCCCCTGTAGGCAGATGGAGGTCTGCCCAGTATGCCCTGGCCTTGGCAAAGAGGCAATGCATAGCCCATACACTGACACTGTAGGGTCCCAGGGACTGATCTTTCTCTCTGTCTGACTCGAGCACACAGTAAAATGGATGCCAGACTTCACAACACCTATACCTGACCATGTATAAGCAGTGTATTGTGTGCATCCAACGTAGTCAGCCCTCAAGCGCCACCCTCACAACAGCTGGAGGCCCAAGGTAAGCCATTCTCTGTAACAAATTAAAATAATGGGGTAGAATATTCTGATAGCGTATCTATGTTATTGATCAAGCATGTAAGGGAATGGGGTGGCTAACTGGGATAGCAGCAGACAACTGACAGCTCTGTGGGACAGCAGGATGTGTATCCCCAGTACTGCCCTACTCACACCATGCAGTACCACCCTAATTGACAAATACCACTGAAGTATATGTGGTGAGCCAAATAACTGGGGGGGGGGGTCATAGGTCACATGCATGGATGTCAAAGTGGTGGTCCCGTACCCACCACCAACCCCACACAGGAGATCAGCTGCAGACAATCATACAGAAATGCCTGGCAAAGGCCCCCACATGGCAACATCCATGAAATTCCCACCCACAGACTTTTACACCGTGATATCACAACAGGTCTGGCAGTGGCAGTGTGGCTTTGAAAGGTAAGAAGTCTGAAACTACAAATGTCTATGCCAGAACAATCTGACCTGTGGTTGATACTGTTATGCCTGTAGTCTGAAACATAGGGCACACCACTATGCTACATGGGACCAAAATGTTAAGCAAATATCAGCACAGTCTGTGCAGATGTGTATCGTGGACATGCGTGTCACTGCTCCATGGTCCCATAGAAATGCAGTAACATGTTCCTAGCCTTAAGCAGCATCCAGCTGTCACCCAGAGTAATGGTACAATAGTAACAGAAAGCAATTGTCAGTAACACCCACAGTCAACTTACTGGTGCCATCCCAGGGGTGTCTCCTGATGGCAGTCTGGAACATATGATCATCAGAATGCACTACCCTGCTACAGATGGCCTACATCTGTCACACCTGGCCTACAGGCCTCTGGAAAAAGACTATGCCTCATCCACAGTGCCCTTTAGGGAGTGTCATGGGGTTCATAACACCAACATAACACAGTCCACAAAATGCAAAGAAAGGCCATGTTGACAACTGCTAGGAGCAAACCTGCCAGCCTCAGGGATCCTGAAATCAGGACAAAACCATGAATAATGGGGTGATGAAGGTTCAAAGAGAAGGACACCTGCAAAATACTGCTCTAATAATGCTATAAAGTTGATGGAATGCTTTGTAGTAGCATGGAATGTCTGATGGGTACGAAGTATGAAACTTCAATGTCAACTGTCAGTAATATCTGACTTCAACCTTGAGTGACTTGCAAAACACTTTTGCTGGAAAACCACGCTTGTTTGGGTAACCAACAAGATATATGAGTCATGGATGTGGACATTCTGTGATACTCTGTACAGTTGACAGGCAGGGTTAGGAGTTTAAACATGGGAATGCACTCACTGCAGGCAGGCCTAACCCTGGAAGATGGTGACATGTCTGCACCCACAGAACCCTGGGCCACAGCCATGGGAAGTAACACACCCCTCCCTGATCACTCATCCTATGCAACATCCTGACCCTAACATGTGGCCATCCAAGCAAAATGAGGTGGGCCATACATATATGTGTGACAAACACACACCTCCAGGCTGGTCAAACAGTCTGACAAATACAAGACCTCCAAGTGCAGTCAACCATTGAGGAGAGCCCAATGCAATGTACTGGTAGCTATTGGCAAACTAGGACTCCCCCCGACATATCCTATCCCATACAAATCTATCTGGAGTCTGCCTGCCACCCTGATCCTGTCTGACTTATATTACCCAGCTGTGGACTGGACATCAGACCAGGCCAGAACATAAAAGCACAGATAGTCCACCATTGTAATATATCACTAAGGTGCTGGACCATTTCCACAGCACCAGCAGTTAATTGCTTGTAGGCACACCCCTCAACAGGCTGGATAGTGCAAGAATGAGTAGCATTTGGTGCACAAACCTTGTGCGTGCATCATCCATTCTGTATTCCTCTGGTAAATCACTGTGATGATCTGAGAAGGTATGTCACCAGGTACTGAAACAGTACATGACAGTATCAAATGGGATATATGACAGATGTTTGCTTAAACCAGCCCTGTAACCCTAGCAATCCATACATTACTGAGAGAAATTGTCAGAATCACTGTATGGCCCATTGTTCCCACATTTTGATAGGCTATCTCTAGATAACCTGCACCAACAGGTCGAGAGGTATGGCTGTAGCACAAAACAAACCGGACTGGAGTACAAGAATCCCTGGAATGGAGTCCCACATGTACTATAGAAGGATACACTGGGCATGCTCATACACCTCGAGAAATGTCAGTAGGATCTGGGAATGAACAGGCCTTCCCCACCCAGTGCACTCTCCATTGCCCCACCTTAGCAGTCCTGAAAATGTCTGTTACCATATAATTCACTTTTGTTAGGCCCAGCCCCATGCATACAATAACTGCATAACACTATAGTACAAATAACTAGTTAGGTAGGAGTTCTAATCTCAGTCCTGGCAAATGTAAAATGTGTGTGTGTGTATGTGTGTGTGTTGTGTGTTGTGTGTTGTGTGTGTGTGTGTGTGTGTGTGTGTGTGTGTGTGTGTGTATGTGTGTGTGTGTGTGTGTGGTGTGTGTTTTGGGTCCACCTCCCCTTTCCAAATTTTAGCAGTCTTGCAGATATCAGTCATCTGAAGTGCCTTCCATCAGGCCTCAGCCCCATAAGCTCTGTGAGCACATGCGCTAACTGCATAAAGTGAGAGTACAAATAGCTAGTTAGTTAGGAGTTCTAATCTCAGTCCTGGCAAATGTAAAAGTGTGTGTGTTTGTGTATATGCTCACAACTAAAAGTTTTTGGGCCATTCAAACCCAGTACACCTCCCTTTTCCCTACTTTAGCAGTCCTACAGATTTCAGTGATCTTAGAAGTGCCTTTCGTCAGGCCTTACCCCCGTAAGCTCTGTGGTGCATACAATAACTGCATAACATGATAGTGCAAATCACTAGTTAGGTAGGAGTTCTAATCTCAGTCCTGGCAAATGTAGAAGTGTGTGTGTGAGACAGTTGTGTGTGTAAGAGTGAGGGAGCTGTGTGTTTGTTTGTTTATAGGTGAAACAGTTTTATGTCATTCCCACCCACAACACTTCACAGTGCCCCATCTTATCAGTCCAGATGTCAGTCCCTTATCAGCAACCTTGGCCAGCTGTTAGCCCTATAAGCTCAGTAGTGCATGTGATAAATGCTTAGCACTATAGTACAAATGACTAGCTTGGCAGGGATTCTACTCTTATAACCAGCAAATGTGTGTGTAGGTATGTATGTTTGCAAGCAGTATTTTGATATGTTTACCACCCACTGCCCTACTTTATCAGTCCTGCTGATGTAATTCCCCATATCAGCACCTTTGGCCAGCTGTCAGTCCAGTAAGCTCTGTAGTATGTGTGGTAACTGTGTAACCACTATGGTACAAAACACTAGTTAGGTAGGGATTCTATTCTCACATCTGGCAAGTGTGTGCCTGCTTGTAGGACAAAGTATTTTGATAGGTTGAACACCCACTGCACTACTTTATCAGTCCTGCTGATGTCATTCCCTTTATAGGCTCACAAGTGTGTAGTAGGTAATGGCTCAGGAGCCTTAATAAGCCTAGCACATAGAAGGGCCCTGCCATTGTGCCACCCGCTGTTACGTCCCAGTGTCTGTATCAAGTATAGCCACTGCAGTGATTCTTGGGTTGAACTGTCTATTATCCATCCACTCATCAAGATTTCTCTGGAACAGAGTCAGCTAGGTGCTCTGCCTGACATGTATGGGAAGTGTATTCCAGGACATGTGCAGCCTCTTGGTGAGGGACCTGTCCCACCACTATGTTGTGGTGATTGTGGTACTGAGGTAGAGGTCTCTACAGTGTATGGTGTGGATAGGTTTATATGTAGCATTTCTAAACAAGCTGGGTCAGACATGGCTTTGTAAATTGATCACAGATAGCTGTTAATTAAGTGATATGACACAGAGAATAGCTTGGGTCTTCTGAGTCTGTCTGTGTAGGATGTGTATTTAATGCCTAGGAACCCCTTTGTGAGGTGCTTCTGTGGCTTTTCCAGCTGTAGCAGGTGTCTAGTGAGGTACATGGCAAATGGGCCATAATACTTGGCAAGTGGTCTAATGAGGGAATACTAGACAGAGAACATTACCTCTGTCTTCTTGGATGCAAATCCCTTGGTAATGCAATGTGGCATATAGAAGGACTTCCTGTCCACAGTGGCAATGTGGTGCTTGAAGGAGAAGTTGCTGTCAACCTGTGTCCCCAGATCTATTATAATGCCTACAGTGTTCATTGGGCTCCCATTGATGTGGAACTTACTGGGAACTGAGTGTTTTACCAAAGGGATGTTGATGCATTTTGTGGTGTTAAGCTTCTGGCCATGGTTTCCACATCACTCATTGGTCTCAGTGATGCCTTTCTGTAGGATATCTGCATCACTTGTGGAGTTCATGATAGCTCCCAGCTTGCAGTCCTCTGTGAACTTGGTCAGACAGAGTTCCTCTGTGTTGGGCTGGACTCCTGAGAAGTAGATGCTGGACAGGATACTATCCAGTACTGATCCCTGTGGGACCCCACTCGTGACTGCTTGCCAGTCTGATTTGTGGTTTGCCACTGTCACACTGTGTGTTCTGTGAACCAGTTTGCAAACCAACCACTGATATAGGGGTTGATGCCTAGTTAGTTGGGTTTACCAATAATCCCTGACTGAGGAATGGTATCAGAAGCCTTGGCCAGATTGAGGTAAGCTCTATGCAGTGCCTTACTGTCATACACAGCTCTGGTGACTCACTCAAAGATGTCAACCAGGTTGAGCAGGCATGATCCGCCATTCACAAAGCCAAACTATGTGGGGTCCAGAGTTAGGAGATCATCCATATCTTGGTCAATCACGTCCCTGATGATGTGCCCATATCCGTACATAGTAGATTTGTCAGGCTAAGGGTCCAATAATCCCCAGGGTCTGTAGATGCTACCCCTTTATGGAGAGGGATGACTGTAGCAGTGTGCGATTTTGGAAGGACAAAGCCTTAGGTGAAGCTGTGACTGACCAGGGCACACAGATATGGTGCCAGGTCTCCTTGTATGTCATGTAGAACACAGCCACAGATATGTTGGGGTCTCATGGAAGCTGTATCCTTGCCTGTGGACAATGCAGGTCTAACCTGGTCTGCAGTAATGCTGGGTTCCTGGCATTCATCTGCCATTGTGATTGCCCCCTTGGGGGGGAGAAAGGGGTAAAGCTGGCATTGACTGTGTTGGCAAGACTGTGGCCAATATCTGTTGTGTCAGGATAGGAATCAGCATTGTGCAGTAACTCACTGCCCTTGTGGTTATTGCTGTGGAGGTTGTTGATATAACTATTAAAGGCTTTTGTGATTGTCGTCAGTGTCTGCTGCAAATCTGCCTTCATAGCTGCCTGTAGGTGAACCATGAGGGATCCCAACTTGTGTTGGAGGCTAATAAGGGGGTTCACCAGTCTTGGGACGCCACCATTTTTTGCAACAGTGTCTTCCTTCTGTTGTACACTTTAGTAATGGCAGGGGACCATCACAATGGCTTCCACTGTTTGGAGGACAGTGTCTGTGATTGTTGGTTATGTCTAGTACCATGCATCCATGTACATGTTTGTGCAGTGCATATGTGTATGATGTGACAGTCATGCAGCTATTTCCCATTGGCATGGGTGCACTGAAGTCACTCACCCCTGTTTTATGACTGCAATGTCAGCTTTGGAGAGGTGTTGCAAGGTGGTTACCTTTGTGGGGGTGTGGGTGCGATGTTGAGCTCCATGCTGATCACATCATGTTTGGATCTGACCAGGTAGGGATTGACAACTGTGGTCAAGCAACAGTCCCATATGAAAGTAATCAATACAGGTCAAGGTTATTGCATCCTCTACTGGGGGTCATTATGAGCCGGTTCAGTTCTAGCCATTGGAACTGATGAATTCCATGAAGCAATAGGCCAGTGTACTGATGCTTGACTACTTTCCCCAGGTGATGGAGCGGTAGTTGAAGTCTCCTACTATGTCAGTCTTGGGTTGGACCTTCATAGATGTCAGGGTGTTGAGGAATGGGCATTGACAGTCTAGAGACATAGCTGGGGACTGATAGCAGGCTATGGTGTGGATTGCACTATTCCCCAAAGTCAGTTTTACAGGAAGTACCTCCGATGCATTATGCTGGGATACTAGTCTGGAGCTCTGCATATCCATTATGGATATAGAGACAACACCTGTGGAGGTGTGGTCCATGTTTTCGTGCTGACATCTGTGGAATGCATCATAGCCTGTTAGTGCAGGGCTGCTGTCTGCTGCTGTGAACCACCTCTCCGTTACAGCACAAATGTCAATGTCCACCACTCTGAGGAGTGCTTTGAGTGACTGCATCTTGACAGTTAGATGTCTACTGTTTAGCAGCATGACCCTCAGATTGCATACATGTCTAGCTGTTAAGGTGGTAATTTGATTTGGAACACTGCCTAATAAGGCATTATAGGGATGACAAGACACTTACCCTGTACCTGGAAACCTGACAGATTTAGGACATCTCTGGCAAGGCATTGAGATCAGTCAATCATGTTATCCCAAGTAAAGAGATGCTGGATCCCCTGAGAATGACACACAAACGTAAGCCAATGTTGCAGTCAATTATCTGTTGATAGTACTGCAGCATCATTCTAGGTGACGACAGTATACTGCTCAGGGCTACTATCACACGTGCCTGGACCACATAATCTGAGTGTTCAACCATGTCTCTTGTCATGTAGCCCAGGGAGGTGTGTCTCAGGTCATTCACACCCACATGGATGATGACAGAGTGATGCTTGTAGCTGTTGTGGAGTGGCCTAACTGGGTGTGTCATGTGTTGGATGCTGGCACGTGATAGACAAATGGCTGTTACCTCTTCCATAATCAACATAATGAGTGGGACATCTGTGTGCTGCAGTACTGGGTAACCCATGATCACTGTATTGTGCAAGGTGGTCAGCCTTAGGAGCTTAGGTTGACTGTGTAGGTGACATATGCGTCCTTTGCTATATGCTATGTCATGGTGTTTGAGTGGGTTTCTGTCTTGCTGGTCTGTGCTGTTTGTTTAAATGTCCATTGAGTGCTTCTGTGAAGGTGGGTGTGTGGCTTTTCAGTTTATGTCAGGGCTGTCATAATGGGTGTTGTGGTGAGCTATGTGGTCCACATGGTGTGGTGCAGGTACTGATTTCATCCTCTTGACCAGCTAGTCCAGTCTTTGCTGGAGAGTGCATATTTCCACATTTGGTGATATAGGAGTAACTCTCACTGGTCTGAGTGTTTGGAGTTTAGAGGAGAGGTTTGTCTGTGTACATGAGGCAGTTGCAACAGTGCCTCAGAATGGACAAGTGCACCAGGTTAATGGGTGAAAGCACAGAAAACCGCACTTCAATCATGCCAGGTGCAAGGAGGGGTCGTCATAAGAAGTAAGTACTGGGGCTAATTCTGTGATGAACGAGTACTGCTGATGGATCTCAGGTGTGATAAACATTGATACAACCTGTTGAAGTGCAAAACTATAATGCTATTTGAAGTGCAAGACAGAAAGAACTAGCAAGATATATGGTAGAAACTGAAGGCAGACTTCCAGCCACCTGTAATACTTTACCTCAGCTATGCAGTTATCAGCACCTTTGGCCTATTGTAAGTCCAGTAGGCTCTGTAGCATGTGCAGTAACTGCGTAACACTATAGTAGACATAACTTGATAGGCAGGAGTTTTCATCCCAATGCTGGCAACTGTGTGTGCATAACAAAATCATGTACTGTGTGGGGTATACTGCTTTTGACTTGTGTACCACCCTTTACACTTCCCCTCACTCCAGTTTAGAAGTCCTGTTGATGTCATTCACCTTAGAAGTACCTTTGGAGTAGGTGAAACTGTATAAGCTCTGTGGCGCATCTGACAACTGTGTAACACTATAGTAAACATAGCTAGAAATGCAGGAGTTCTCCTCCCTGTGCTGGTTTTTGTGTGTGAGACTCCTGTAGTGTGTATGTTATACCATTTTTGACTTGTGTACCACCCTTTACACTTCCCCTCACTCCAAATTAGAAGGTCTGTTGATGTCATTCCTTGAAGTACCTTTGGAGTAGGTGAAATTGTATAAGCTCTGTGGCACATCTGATAACTGTGTAACACTATAGTAGAAATAACTCAGTAGACAGAAGTTCTGATCCCAATATTGGCAACAGTGTGTGTGCGTAAATTGGATACTGTGTGTCTTATACAATTTTGATTTGTGTTCCACCCATTACACTTCCCCCACCCTACTTTACTACTTCTGTTATTGTCATTCACCTTTGAAGTACCTTTGGATAAGGTGAAATTGTGTAAGTTGTCTGGCCCGTCCGCTAACTGCATAATACCATAATACAAATAACTAGATAGCAGGAGTTCAAATCTCAGCACTGGCAAGTGTTTGTGTGAGAATCATGTCCTGTAAAGGTTATATAATTTTGAGTTGTGTAACACCATACTTGTCCTAATTTAGTAGTCCTATTGATGTCATTCACCTTACAAGTACTTTTGGATGAGGTGAAATTGTGTAAGCTCTGTGGTGAGTTTGATAACTGCGTAACACTATAGTAAACATAAATAGATAAGTAGGAGTTCTAATCTGAATACTGATATGTGTGTGGGTCATGTCTTGTGTGTACCATACATGGCAGGTGACTACCTCCTGATGCCATTACTTTATATAGTGTGGTAATGGCATCTGCCTCACATGCCGCATGTGAAATCATTGTACAGGCCATAGCTGTCCTCTGTACGGATGTGTCTGGAACATCCAGATGTTTGGAACCTATTAGTGCTCTGTCTGCCTTAACAATGCCCATGTATGTGAAATAGTTGCCAGACAGGCCACAGTGAGTGTACTGACACATATGGCAGCATCAGGTATCATACCTGACTGAAACAGCATACTGATACAACATCTGCTACTCTCACACTTGTCCAGGCTTGTAGATGCAATACATGAGTCCAGATGCTTGGTTTTACAAGTGAATTGTTCATGTCATGGGTCACATTAAAGGTTGGGAAAGGTGTGGACTGACATATTGTGGTCTCAATCGGTATATTTCAGAAACAAATGGCATCTTAACAGGTGTGTGTATACATTTTATACCCACTGCATAGCAGTAATGTTTCACACATGTCCCTACCTTAGTCAGTGTGTCCAACACATTTTGCTGGTGTCTGTCCAGACGTCTTGCACTGACAGATTGTGAGGAATGCTACAGGAATGTTATATTCTCTTCAGATAGGCCCCTGTGGTGACCACTATGATGCAATACAATTAACCCCACCACAAGTGAACATGCACATAAAGCAATATAGCTATTAGTCATAGTTGTGTGAATGATAGCTTGCATGCCCTCCACATGCCTGGGGTATTGCCAAAGCACAACTGAACAATTCCATACCCACCAGCTTCAGGCTGTTGTCCCATATGCAGACCAGAGTGACCTATGTAGTTGTGGGAGAGAGGTATCATCTGCAGACTCACATGTGCCCTTGGAAAAGGATGGATGCAGCATGTCTGCACATTTACAGTACAGCACCCAATACTACACATTTTGCTGTCCTTACCCATAGATTTTTACTTCTGTGCATTAGAAATCCCCATCCCCAACTGCAATCTGATCTGGCACATGCATGTAGATACTGTACAGATACAAGTATGTCTCATACAGTGGTCTACTAATCCCCAATGGGACCTTACCTGCATGCTCCTTGTCCATTGTGTGTGTGCCACCCACCTCCAGTAAGTGGGGCTTTGTACCCTGGTGTTGTACTGTGATGGGTGGCTTAAGCTTGGCAAGGTGCTCCTCATTTGGTGTCAGCAGGGGCTGCATGGCTGGGCTCCCGCATATGGTTTTGGGATCCCTGGTCATGGCAGCAGCCCTTTGCCAGGCATGGTGTATGAGGTTGGTGGCATGATGCCACACCTGCTCATATGTATGTGTGTGCAGGCCCACCTAATTTAACCTGTGGACAGGGTCATCCCACAGTGTGGTCCTCTCCTGCAGATGTTGCTGGCTTTGGCCCAACAATACTGTGTGGTTATGTAGTATGGCTTCCATTATCAGGTTGCATTCCACTGGTGAATAGGTCTCCCACTGGTGATGTGACTTTGCACCTGGTAGAAACTAACAGGGGAACACATCACAGGACCCCATACATTTGCCAACAGTATCTCCAGTACCTGCACATATACCTTGAATACCAGTAGCTAACACTCAGAACCATACCAGTAGCCACCACTCACAACCACAGCATACCCTTCTAATCTATCAGCACAGTATCAGCTTGCATTGCACTTCTAGTCCTGATGAGTCATATTGCCCGAAGTGAGGGCAAGTTGTTTGTATAATCCATCATTCCTAATTCAGGTCTGTGTAAATGGATGACATTAGCTGTCTTCCATGCGGATGTTGTGTGGTTGGTGCTGTGGCTTGGTGTGACTACAGTGTGTAATGCAGCTGGGAGCACATGCCTGAGTTCATGTAGGATCCAGACAGGGATGATAAGATGTCCCATGGATGCTTACATTTATTGCCTTTCAGTAGGCAATATGTACCTGCTCACTGGTGATGAGGGGAGGGGTGTGGGTGCAGTACATATCCACCTATAATGATGCTGAGCCAGGGGGGATGTTTGCCCTAACCCTATCTGCATCAGGTTGCCTGTAGCTATGTTGTGTGTGTATGTGATCTGATTGGCCACCATTACAGGTTGGGTTGGCATGTTGCCTCCGAGACTGCAGACATATGGGAAGATGGTCTTGTGATTGTCCCTGGTGGATGTCTTCAATTTGTACTCATAGTTGGCCTTACAGTAATCCATCTGTGACCTTATATGCTTGTTCAGACAATGGCTGACTTGATGCCAGGTTGGTTGCTGCCCCTACTTTGCCCTGTACAGATGCTATAGGGACCAAGTCTGTGGTTTGTGTAATGCTGCTGTCCAGCAAAGGGGATTACTCTACATTGGTGGAGGCAGGTATGACAAGTAAGGTATTGCTGAGTTCATACAGCCATGTATGTGTTCAATCAGTTGTTTGTAGTGGGCATGGTCACAAAGTCATAACACAGTTGGACACCTCTCCAATTTAGTCATGATAATCATGCTTGCTGTACTAACCATGGCTGTGTCAGAGTAATGCAACAACCAGTAGCTGTAGAAATGTCACTGTTTTGCGTGCACAGTAACTAAGATTATACATGTGTACAACATGTACGGCTGTTTTAACTGACATTTTTCATCCCATGACTGTTTTCATGAGGTGGACACATAGACCTTCTCAGACTGACATGTGCATAGCTAATACCTCACATACATGTCTGTTCTATGTCAGTATGGCACACTAAATGCACACTCTTGCTGCGCAGTCATCCCTCTCAACCTGTTACAGCAGGACATCTGTAGGATGTCATGTATACATGTGTGCAATGGGACAAAATCAGTGACAGTGTCTCCATATTGCTGTAACATACTTGAGTCATTCAATAGCACAGTAGCCTTTGCACTGACAGGCATCCCCTGGAGGATGTCCAACAGTCATATGGCAGGAAGACAGAGGAAAGGCTAGGAGGGTGGTATTGAGGATAAGAACTGTTAATGTTGGCAGTATGAGTAGTATAGGGACCAGGCTAGCTGATATGATGGCCAGGGGATGTTTGATATATTGTGTGTGTGCAAGAAACCACATGGAAGGGGATAATGGCTGGGTGTATGGTAGGCAGGTCATAATTTTGTTATCAAGGTGTGGACTGGATGTGGAAGGGGGTAGGGCTTCTGCTGAAGGAATAGTATGCCAAGAGTGTTTTTGGAGGATGGCATAAGTGTCTGATAGAGTGATGTTTCTGAAGCTGTAAGATGATGGTGTAATGATGACTGCTGTTAGTGCATATGCTATGCAGGTTGGTTGTGTGATGAATGAGAAAGAGAAATGTGACATCAGTTGGATGATGTGGTGATTACTGTACCCAAGGGTGACAGACTGGTCATTGCAGCAGATGTCAATGGGCATGTTGGTGAGGGGGACAGATGAGATGGGGAATTGATGGATATGTATGGTGTTAAAAGGAGTGGAGACAGTGAGATGGTAGTGGATTTTGCAAAAATGATGGACATGGCTGTGGTGAATATGCACTATAAAACGAGGGAGGAGCATAGGGTGACATACAAGAGTGGAGTAAGATGCATACAGATGGAATATATCCAATGTAGGAGGGCCAGTTTGAAGGAGAAAGTGTTTTAGGCAGCAGAGAATGTTGGTATGTGAGATGATGTTGGTGATCGAGATGAGGAGGACTGTGGGGGCAGCACCAAGGATCAAATGGTGTGAACTGGAAGAGTGTGCTTGTGAGGTGGAGTTCAGGGAAGAGTTGAGATAGGCACTGGGTGGCAGTGACAATCTAACAAGTATCTAGTTAAGTACAGCAGAGCTGGTAAGGGAGACAGCTAGAAGGGTGCTTGGGGTGACATGTGGATGGAGGAAGCAGTACAAGGACACCTGTTGGTGGTCTGAGGAAGTGCTATATAGTATACAGATACAGAGGCTGGGGAAGAAGGAGTGGGATTGTCAGAGAGACGAGGAAAGTAGGCAGGAGTATGAGGGGATGATGTGCATGGCCAAGAGAGAGGAGGCAAAGGCTGAGGATGGGCATATGAAGAGTTCTATGACAGGTTGAACACTAAACAGGGATGACGGAATTGTACTAATTGGCTGGACAGTTGCACTGAGCTAGGAAAGATGTGCAGCAGATAAGTGTGATAAAGGATGATGAGGTATATGCACTCACAAGCGAGGAGAGTGTGTTGGCCAGTGTACTTTGAGAGGCTGATGAATGAAGAGAATGAGACAGAGAAGGTCGGATGATGTGGGTATGATGAATCAGGAAGTGCAATGGCTTAACAAGAAGGATGTAAGGATAGCTATGGAGAGGATGAATACTGGCAAGCCTGTTGGTCCACATTACACACCTGTGGAAGCATGGGGTTGTTTAGGGGAAATGGCAGTGGTGTGTTAACCAGACTGTTTACTGCTATCCTGGGCAGTGTGAGGTTGCATGAGAAGTGGAGAGAAAGTGCTTGGGTGCAGTGCTAAGAATGAGGTTGATGTGCAGAGCTGTGATAACTACAGAGGGATAACACTGACCACTCACAGCATAAAGTTATGGGTAAGAGTAGTGGAAGCTAGGTTACACAGGGAGGTGAGGAGTACTGGTCAATAGTATGGTTTCATGCATGGAAAGGGCACTTCTGATGTGATGTTTTCTCTGAGATTGTTACTGGTGGAATAAAGGGAAAGTCAAGAGTTGCTATGTGTATCTCTGGACTTACATAAAGCATATGACAGGGTGCCTAGACAGGAGTTGTGGCATTGTATGATGAAGTCATGAGTGGAAGAGATATATGTAAGAGTGGTACAGGATATGTACAAGGGTGGTGTGACAGCATTGAGGTCTGCAGTGGGATTTATGGATGTGTTTAAGGTGGAGGTGGAATTACATCAGGGATCAGCTGTGAACCCTTTCTGATTTGCAATGGTGATGGACAGGTTGACAGACAAGATCATACAGGAGTCCCCGTTGATTATGTTGTTTGCAGATGACATTGTGATCTGTATTGAGAGTAGGGGACAGTATTTGGAGTCCCTGGAGAGGTGGACATATGCTCTAGAGAGGAGAGGAATGAAGGTCAGCAGCACTAGGACAGAATATCTTTGTGTGAATGAGAGGGAGGATAGCAGAATGTTAAGGATGAATAGGGTATAGTTGGCAAAGGTGGATGTGCTCAAATGTTTGGGATCAACATTTCAGAGTAATGAGTACTATGGAGGACAGGTGAAGAAGAGAGTACAGGCAGGATGGAGAGGGTGGAGAAGAGTGTCAGGAGTGATATGTGACAGACGAGGACCAGTAAATGTGATATGTAAGGTCTACAAGAGGTTAGTGAGACCACCTATGTTATATGGGTTGGAGACAGTGGCATTGACAAAAAGGCAGGAGTCAGAGCTGCACATGGCATAGTTACAGATATTATTTGCACTGGGTGTGACAAGGACGTACAGGTTTAGCAATGTGTATATGACAGGCTCAGGCCATGTTGGACGGATATGAGACAATGTTGGAGAGGCAGCATTACATCAGTTTGGACATGTGCTGAGGAGGGTTGCTGAGTATACTGGGAAAAGGATGGTAAGGATGTAGCTGTCAGGTAAGAGGAAGAGAGGAAGGCCTCAGATAAGGTTTCTGGATGTGGTGAGAGAGGACATGCAGGTGTTTGGTGTGAGAGAGCAAGATTCAGAGGACAGGCAGAAATGGCAACAGATGATCCACTGTGGCAATCCTGAATGGAAAAAGCCAGAGGACAATGAAGGGGATGTTGTAATGTCAGTCTTCACAGATTTGGCAAGGATTTGACAGACATAACACAACTCTATGGATAAATTACTACAACTATGAGGCACACATATGGTCAGTGTGCAGAACACTGGACAGTTGAATGGTATGAGCTCAATATATAACATGCAGTTGAACACACACATCTGCAGCAGTACTTTACACATGCTCTGTATAGTTGTCTTATATTTACAAGACAAAATGTGTATCATAGTTATATACACAGGTAATATATGGATATGTCCAACATCCCAGTAGATGGCCTAGTCACTACAGACACAGCCACATGCTCTGGCCATCAGTGCTGTTCAGCAGTACATCAGTACAGCAAGTCTTGTTGAGACATATGCTTTCCTTATTTTCCATTATTACAG